>NC_052518.1:98796107-98828576 GCF_014356525.2 Nilaparvata lugens
CTTTTTCAACTCGTCCTTGCATACTTCATATTTTTCCTGTAATCTCATCATATCCAGCTGAGTTACTTGGTTTTAGGTTGTCAAGAAGGCAGTCAATGTCTGATTCTGAAATTGTGGAGAAATCACTGAATAATGGAGCATCAAGCATCTCATCCTCACTATCTAATGCGTGCATATTTGACTTTGGTGGCGTTGTGTGATATAAATTGAAGATATCACTAATATGCTTGGGGTTTACTATTTTTCCGTTTTCCCAGTTCAGCACTAGGTTGTCCTGTACTCCTAGCTTGTTTTTGTTTCTTTCATTATTGATAATCTTCCAGAGAATTTTTGTTTTATTATTAGTCTTTTCAATTCTACTTCTTATCTGCTGCACTTTCTTCTCTCTCACTTCAGTGTCATAGGCCTTCTTTAAATTAGAGCATTTTTCTTTATCTTCCAGAGAGCCTGTTGCCAAGTACTGGTTATTTGCTTGGAGTAGTTTGTGTCTCAATGTCAATGTGTATTGTCCCAAAAGATATTTTTTTCGGATGTAGTAATTTTTTTAATTCTCGAGGCATTGCACTATCCATACTTATCCGCATTATCTTCAGAAAGTTATTATATTTGTCATCTACTTGAGGAGAGTTTGTCACCCTTGTCCAGTCAGCCTGCTGAAGCAATGTCTTTAGTTGATTTAGATTTTCTGTGGAGAAGTTTCAGTGTGTTTTCTCATGTGTTTCTTCAAATAACTTAACCATGTGGTTTTATAGCTGCAGTCAGAACAGCTGTGGAGTTTGATCTTTTTGCCAGCCACAGATGGCTCAGTGCACTCTTCCATGGGAGAGATTGAATGTTCACCCACTTCTGTTGCATTGGCAGTTTCAGATGTGCTGCAGTTTGAAGGCCACATCTCCGGTTCACTCTCCACTGAACATCCTTCTGCCTCTTGCTCAACTGCAAACACCAATAATGCAATTTGTAAACACTCACACAATTTTCCTTGCCTTACCTCAATTATACCTCATTGATTATCATAGTCATTATTCACCAATTGATACAATGGTTTATACAAACCAAGAGTTTTGCTGTCGATTGTAGAAATAGTACATAAAACAGATTATAGTTAAATATTGGGTTAGATTGTGAACAATCACAGAAATAATAATAACAAATAAATTATGCCATGAGCAATTTTTTTCATTGATACGTGAGAATACTGATCTATGATTGCTAATCCAGACCTTGGTTTTCTCTCAATTGACATAGGTATAGATTGAATTGTCAGAAAATGATTGGTTATGTATATAACTGCCTATCTTTTTGCTTGAGAAAATGGAAATACTTTTAAATTAATAGGAAGATTCACCTGTGTTTTGACAAAAACTGTAAAAAATGTGCATCAAAATTAAAACTACAAACTGACATGAAATTGTCAGCTCTAGTTTGATGAGTGGGGTACCCACTATTCATCGACTACTCAGAGGAGCAACATGACCACAATTGGCAAACACAGCACATTATTGCATATCAGTTGTGCTGGAAATAGGATGATAATCTGTAGTTAACACAAGTAATTGAGTGGAGGGCAATTTATTGAAAGAATAAGACGTTGATGTTGTCAATACCACTATGTATATAGTGATATATAATATACTACAATATTCCCCCATACAATCAAATTATTTAAGGAATGTGTATAAATGCAACTTATACCTATAACTGATGCTATGGCAACCACATCTGATAGCCATTACCCTACATAATTATTCCTTCATTTCCTATTTTTTCCATTCACAATCAAGTGTTGTGTGTATTATCATTGATGCATAAAAATGAATGAAATAGCATGAATCTCACCATTTTCTTCCTCTTTGATGAATATTAGATTATAGCCAGGGATTAGATAATGTTGTTGGCTGAAATCACCATCAGTTGGAGAGCATGCAGTGCTGCACTCTGGTGCTGATTCTTGTGGCAGGCATCCTGTAGATTTGGCAGCCATGCTGTGTCAAGATATTTTCTAGGTCCTTACAGATTTGGCTCTCTGGTTTTAGAGTGTCTATGTTGGTGTCTCCAAGGACAACAATCTTGAAGCGCTTTCCAGAGTATTTTTGAAGTAGACTTCCAAGTCTGGATAGGAATTCATCTTCTGTTCTGGGGTATGGAGATCGATAGGTGCCAATAATGATTAGGTTCATCTGCCTCATCCGTACTTTCACCACTACTGTTTCAAAAAGCTGTTCTGCAGGTGCATGTGACTGGTCTAAGTTTACTTTCTCCATGTTCAGTTGAAGGTTGCTTCTTTTATACATGGCAATGCCGCCCCAGAGAAGAGTTTTACGACAATAGTTTGCTATAAGAGTGTAGCCAGCAATATTGGTGTGTAGTAGGTCTTCCTCTCTGAGTCCATGCTCCGAAAGAACAACGATATCAGGGGTGTACAGACTCAGATCCATGCTCAACCTCTCCAGTTTTGATTGCAATCCCCTTTGTAGATTCAAGTGGTAGATGGTGAGTGACTTATTTTTCCCATTGCAAGTCCGTTTGAAGGATTGTTGATTTTTCCTGTGTTCCTTGGTATGTGGAGTGTGGTTCAATGCTGTTTGTGGCTATGAGATGCACTCAATGAGGGCTCCAGAATTCTTCCCCCTTTCAGTTCGTATTATACTACAAATGCCGGCCTTCAATATGTTAGCTCCCTCTTTATTGAGATGCACACCGTCCCAGTCAAGGTGTTTCCTCTTCAGTTCATAAGTGTAGTCCAAGAAGTTAATTTTCAGCTGATCCGCCATGAAATGAAGTGCCATGTTTGTTTCCTCAATAAACCTCATGTTGCAGTCCTCTCTGACCGGTATGGAGCAGACATACCACTCGGTCCCCGGAAATTTCCTCTGGTTTGCTTCAATGGTGAGCCACAATGGTCTCATGACATGGTTTGGTGTTCGCGCAGTTCTCATATTATTTGTTCCGATATTCATAATTACTTTGTCTGGCAGGACAGTCTGTGTTTTGAGGTATCTACTCACGTCCTGTATTCTACCGCCAGGATTATCTCGATTGCAGTCTTACATTCCTCATCCTTGCTCAGTGCCAGATTTACGTTCCTCAACAAAGAGTCTCCAATAATAAGTACACTGCTGCTCTCATCTGGGTGTGGTTTTGGTGCGCCTCCAACAGCTTCTGTGGTTGTTTGTTGGATCTGGGCTGGTAGGTTGGCTTCATCACCCATACGGGTGCTCTCCTTGGCTATAGGTGCACCACGCTCAGACTCACCGACGAGGACTGATGCAGCATTTTCGACCTTTCTTCTAATAGGGCAGCAAGGCTCCGGGTGGATACCCTCTGAAAATTCTCGAATTATATTCTCCATACTATATATTACCTCTGTTTTCCTTGCCACTATCTCCGATAATCTGTCATTATTCACTTTTAACATTTTAATTTCGTTTTTTAGGTCTTCTATGTCCTCATGTAAAAATTTGATAATAGTATCATAGTTATTTGTTTTGTTTCTGGCAGTAACATTACTGTGTGTTACGCTATTTGTGTCAGATTTTGATAAATCATTGTCAGTTTTGTTAAATAATGTAGAGATATGAGTGGCTTCACTATTAATGTGGGACTTACATTCTTCGCACATCCATATCAGGTCTGTGCCTGTTCCGTCTCTCATTGCATCATAATGATTGTCAGAAATATTTACACATTTTATGTGATACCACTTACTATCATTGCAATCACAAGTCACTGCGCGATCATTATCCTTAACTATTTGCTGGCAAACATTGCACAAACATTCATTCTGTTTTTCCTGATATACGGGAGCCTTTGAAGTTTTTTTTCCCATTATAATAATGTCAAGAAGTGTAGCTCAAGAAGTACTCAAGGTTATGTTAATGCTGTCCTAATACAATAGATTACATAAAAGCTGTACCAAACAATAAATTACATAAAATCTCTGCACAATCAGTTTGTAAACGTAGGGATGTATCACAGTCAGAATATCACAGCAATTAAAATCACAGTTGTCGCTTCAATAATTCTAAGATGCAGATTAGAATTACTCATGAGAATCCTATTCAGCTTATCGCCATGTCAATGTACATAAAAAATGAGGACAGTTCAGAATTTGAGATTTAAACGTTCATGGAAAACAAGATACTGTTGCTTCAAGCTATATTTAGGAGAAAAATTCAAATTTCTCACAAATAACAGTATAGAGTTCAAAGTAGCATAGAATTATTATAATTCAAGTGGTTTCTAACTTATTACGACAAGCTACAGTATGGCCTTTGCAATATTTTTCCTGTCAGTAGGTAGAAGAATAAGTCTTGATGTGGTGATTAAGAAACTGTCTAACGATTAAAGTTTATAACAATTGGAATCACTTTTCTATAAAAATGTAAGTCGATAATATATGCAAGTTCAATAATATTTATGAAAAGTAAATGCTAAATAGTACAGTATGCATGATGGAACAATCTCACCAAGTTTCAACGTTGTTTTGAGGTTACTTCGGTTCAATGCAATTTACTAATTCTCAGTGCTTTTTCTCGTAGAATTTTATTTTTAAAACATATTTATACAATGTATTGTGTCGCAAACGTGAGTATAAACCAATTTTAATCACTGTTTTTAAATAAATACACAAGTACCCTTATTCCTCCTCACACTCATCAAGAAGTGATAAATAATTATTTATTTTTATTCTAATCATTATTATAAATAATTATTATCATAAATAATTATTTATTCTATAATCTGACAGTTTTAAATTGGCAGGCAAGTGAAACAAGTTTGAATGTTCTTGTTTGGGGATGAGACTTGTTTAATGGATTCTAGATATTTCCGAATAATAATTGTTCATCTCTAAGACCAATGATCAAGTAACGCATTACTCACCGTCAAAGTATTTTGTGTCTTCATGAACAGGCCTCTCTACACTGACATGGGGGTAGATTACAGACTGCATGTTTTCTGAAAAATGAGAAAGTGTTGGATATGAATGGGAAGAAAAAAAAACTAAAATTGTAAACAAATTAAAAGTTTAAGCTAGGGACTTGCTCCATTCAGGATGGATTAGAAACTTATGCCACAAAACTCCTGCAATCATTATTTTTTCCTGAGGAATAAAACATAATTACTTATTTTAAACAAGAATGAAAAGTTAGGTAATAATATTACATCAGATATCCATTATAGAAGACAGTAGACAGAGAATCGGAAACTCTGTTCTTCTATCTCTCTCTCCACTGTTATTATAACAATAATAAAAGCATATTATATTATAATATAGTAATATTTGTAAAGTGTCTATATGTAGACAAGTATGCACAATTGAAGTGCATTAAAAACTTGTTAGTCTATAAAGATCTAGATAGATAACAATAATTTTTACAGATGCCATTTAGTAAAAATTCTAACACAAATTAAATTATTAATGTCAAATGCATTATAAGAATATTTACATGCAATTTAAGATGCATTATAAGAATATGCAATTTACAGGGCTAGGGCAAATCTTCCAGTAGCAATGTTTGTTGGTTTTACAAAAAGTTATGCTACTGGTTACGGGAATGAATAATTATTGATAATCCTGAAAAGCTAACTAAATCATAACAATAATAAAAAGGCAAAAATTCTTTTTTTTTGAATAATAAATTGGATCTGTTTATTTTTAAAAGTTTGATTTTCAATCAAAATTTGTTTGTCTTACCTGGAACCTGGTACAGTGAAGAATAACATCAATCTTCATCATTATTTTATGTTATCATACAGCTATATAGTCTAGCTCAAATCGATTCTGAAAAATAATTTTATTTTGAAACTTTGGCTTTTGTAGCTAAAATATTCATATAACTTGCAAACTAATAATTATTGATTATAAGTAAACATAACCATTATTTTCCGCTAAAATTACAACATAACCTACAAAGAATAAAAACATGTCTCGTAGCTCTCGTAGTTCCAAGTTCAGCATTCCAAGTTCACTGTGAAGATCGGCCGCCATCTTGGTAAACATTTCAAATTCCACTTCTACGGTTAGGTAAATTGTGTACTTTACACTTACATTATTATTATTCATAACATAACCTATAAACGTAATGCTATTATATTGATAACATATTATTAAATTTTCTAAAGAAATAATAAATATGTACGTATTATATTTTATTAGAAAATATTATATTATCTGGAAAATATTATATTACTTCCATTTTTATTTTTTATTACTTCCATTTTTATTTTTTATGAATAACCCTAAGTGGGCTAATTAGTGCATATCATTCCAGAAAATAAGTCAGACTTGAACCATTTCTCAATCACAAACCCATTACCAGTACTCCCACTTTTGCACTGATATTTTGAGTTCCAGATATTTCCAATTCCGCCATCTGACAAACAAATAATTTGAGTTCCAGATACTCCCAATTCCGCCTAGCAACATATTTCGAGTTCCGGATATTTCCAATTCCGCTGTCTGACAAATATTCGGAGTTCCACCCAACAACAGTTTTCAAGCATAGGACATTTAACATTGATATTTTGAGTTCCAGATATTTCCAATTCCGCGGCCCCATTCAGGCCGACCATGCTTGAATTTATAAAAAGCTACCATGCTAAAAGAGAATACTCATTTTTAGTGAGAATTTGTTTTCCTCTTGAATTGTCCACCCATTTAGGATCAAACTTTGTGGTTCCGATAATTAAAATTGATTTCAAATGTTCATCTGACAAGAAAGTATTTGGATTTAAAAACCTTCATTATTGAAAATGTCTACTCACACTTGTAGGTAGATTCAAAAAGAGAAAACATAGCTCGAGCATGGTTTTTTATATTTTTAAAGTCTTTCTGGGAGAGAACTGTAAAATGGAAGTAGGTTACCTTCTTTGTAGCATTCAAACCGGGACATGTACAGTATGTGCAGACCATTTGCTAATATCTCACAATGGTTGATCGCTGCTTGTTTACAGCTAATTCTACACTTATTAAGAAATGGAGTGGCTAGTAAGAGAAGAGTACTGAACTCACAGTTGTTGTCAAAAATGTGTATAAATATTTATTTTTGAAAATCTGTTGCAATAACTCTCGGCGGGCCAGACAAAATCCATCTGCGGGCCGGATGTGGCCCGAGGGCCGTAGGTTGGAGAGCCCTGCATTACACCATAAGAAAAATATGAAAATTGTATTTTGTAGAATCATTAGTATTATTGTATATTGTAGAATCATTTGTATTTGTTAGTAGGGATAGTAAGTATTTGATTTATGTTAATAATGTGATTATAAACTCTCAAAGATATGTAAAGATAGATTAAACTATTGCTATTGGATATCAATTCTTCTGTGAATTTTGTTGTATACTAAAATGCCTAGATATAATTGAGTTAATGAACAAAGTTAAATGTATTATCATTACTCCAACAATTTATTCTTTTAATAACCTATTAATTCATTATTAATATGAATTATCACTTCTTTTTAAAAGGCTACTTTGAAATTATTAAAACATGATATAAATCTTCAAATACCATACTCTGTATTTTTTTCTTCCAAAACACAACTAGTTCCAACTCATCTAAAGCCATTTTTCCTAAATAGAAAAAGATGAGTTGAAACAAGTCTTGTTTTAAAAGAAAAAAATAAAGGGTAGGGTACTTGATGATTTGTTTTAATATAAATTGATAGATATTATTACAAACAAAAATTAAATGGTAGTAGAATATATTCCCTTCATAGATATTATTTAACTATCGATTATCATTACAGTGTATGGTTAGTTATAGATGCACAAAAAGCAAATGCATTAGATTCAGAAGTTTCTTAAAAAGAAGACAATATTCAACTTCCATATTTTTATTTTACATTTAGAAGGTACTATTCAATACTTTCATCTATCTATGAAATACATTTGATCATTAAAATTGCCCATAGGAAATACAGACACAGAGAGTAAGTACAGTGAAATATATTGCCAAGCTAGGCATTATACTTGAAACTCCTAGAACTAAAGTTAAAGTTAGTCTATCAGTTGATATTATATATTTTTTTCTATCATTGAATTGAATTTCTCAGTATTGGTATTTGATAAAGGGCATAAAGCTGGTAGTTAAATGGGAGTCTACTCAAGTGAATTCAATTTACTCGGCCTGAAGCTGAGCTTGACTGTGATGTTGCCAAGTTGTGTGTTCCAGCCTTTATCTAAAGTAAGCCATGAAACAGTCAATAAAACGCCTATCTAACCAATGCTTTTTACATGGCACAAATACTAGACACGTTACGTGACCTTAGGAAGTTCCAATCCTGGTCTTCTGATTGGCTCGCGGCAGTGACCGAGATCGATTGATCCGGATCAGTAAAGTGATCCGAACCTCCTATTCATAATATTACAATGCAGAACTTCCTAAGATGGCGGATTTTTGTGCCAGGGTTCTAGCCGGGTTTCCATACTGTATTATTATACTGTGCCACAGAGAAGAAGAACAATTCCTCCTACTTTGTGACTGTGCTAGTACCCTGACACAAAAATCCGCCATCTTGTTAGAAAGTTTCGCCTTGTAATAGTATTAATTATTAATGGGAGGTTCGGATCACTTTACTGATCCGGATCAATTAATCTTGTTCACTGCCGTGAGCCAATCAAAAGACCAGGATTGGAACTTTCTAAGGTCACATGAAGTGTCTAGTATTTGTGTCATGTAAAAAGCATTGGTTAGATAGGCGTTTGATAGACAGTTTCCATTCTGTACCTATTCTGTGATTCAGCCCTGCCACAGTATTTAAGCCTTGTACACACGTCCGTACAGATTCGCGCGAACAATCGTATGTACATATGCCTCAACATTCACTGTACGTCCTTGTGGACGCGATCCACGTATGCCTCAGCATTCAAAAAGCTATCTGATTTGCAGACGACACGAAGACATGGTAGATGTAGATTTTCGACAACAATGGCGTCATTCCATCATTGAAGATAGTTATCACAAATTGCAGCAGTATCATTTCATTTCAATGACTTATATAATAAAATCAAAAATAAAACTTGACAAACAATGTTGTTGGGTTGAACGATTGTAGGTTGAAGTAAGGAAATAAATTGCTACATGACATAATATTGACAATTCAATCTTTCTTAGGTTGTCAAAACATTATGTTGTTAATATACTGAATCTAATTCAACTAGTTTATCTAAACAAAAAATGATATCATCATGAGGGAAGCAATAACTCCACAAGAACGATTGGCTCTAACTTTGAGATTCTTGGCATTAGGCGATTCATTTGTTGGTTTCCAATATCTATTCAGAATCTCAAAAAAAGAAAAATTCTAAAATTCCAGAAGTTTTGATGACCTAATCAAAGCACTTAACACTGTCTCACAAAATTGACAGTCTTCTTTAAGGAAATTAGCCATAAATTGAATCAAATACTAAATTGTTGCTCATTTTAAACTAACTCTGCTCATACACATGACAAAACAAGATTCTCCAAAAGATTAGCTTCAAGATTTACCTTTAAGGGAATACTAGTTCAAAGTTTGAATAAATCTCTCTATAGATAGCCTAGCTATCTAAAACGTATAATATCATATTGAAGATTACAATTTTTTAAAAACTCTGATTGATAACATGAAACAAACACAAGATGATTTGATAGCCACAGTAAAATAATATTTGAGCTATACATTCTTGTAGGAACCCTGTAGAGAAGCTTTTTTCACTTAAATTATGCAGTTCTAAATTTGTTAATCATGATACGAATTATATACTCCATACATGTTTCTATTTAAATATTTGACAATCCACATATCCTACAAAATTACAAAAATCCTACAATTTACAATTAGTTATTGGATCACAATTTGATTTGTCATTCATTAACCTAATTCATTGGAATTAGGTTATGACGCCTTCAATGTTTACGTTTTGCCTCACCCGTATGGCAAAATCGCGTCCACACGTACATTCAATGCTCGCCCGAGGCGCCTTTGAGCACGCCAAAATACCGACAGGGTTCCGGTTCGCCCACATGCCTCAGCGAACAGTGTCCACACGTGCGAATGCAAGCCCATACACGTATGCTCACCCGAGGCAAACGTACGTGTGTACACCGTTTTACTCCAGTCATTGATATAGAGAATAAGATTAAGAAGAGCGAAGTCCGCTATGATGCCACTGCGCTAGTGTAGCTACCAGAAATTTCGGGCAAGAAGTCGGGTATTTGTATTCGCTGTGTAGAAAAAGAGCCTTTTTCAAATGCTAATATTTTTTTATTGAAGCAATAAAAAATATTCAAAGTATGGTAGTTTCATGCAGTGCTTATGGATGTACGAATCTGCATGCACCAGATAAAAATATTTCTTTTCATACATAAGTATTTTTATATTTGCATAGGTCATGTTTCATGCAGGCTAAGCCTAGTGCCAAATTATCGTTTCAAGGAATATTGTGCTTAGGTTGATTCATTATCATTATTTGCCAAGTAATAAAATATAAGTTTCGGTAATATTATAATAAATATTTTATTTCCATAGATCCAATATAGGTATCCATATTCAATTCCATTAATTTGTCTTATATTGTAATATTTTGTGAACTATGAAAATATTGTATGCTAAATTTGTATTATAAAAAATATTACGGTATTTGCTAAAATTGTCTATAAATTCTTCATCATTGCTATTGTTTCATTTTTCCCATTCTTATGTCATCTAATAGAATATACGGTAATATTAGCGATCTATAATTTTTGTTTTATTTTTCCCGTTCTTATAATATGTAGTTATTTATTATCTTATATTAAATATAGGAGTATAGAGTATAGTTAGGTACCTATACTTAAGTTGCAAAACGAATGAGAAACAGTATCACGAAATATTGTGATAATGGTTAACTTATTATTATTTGCCATCTAATAAAATATACGGTAATATTAGCGATCTATAATTTTTGTTTTATTTTCTCCGTTCTTATAATATGTAGTTATTTATTATCTTATATTAAATATAGGAGTATAAGGTATAGTTAGTACCTATACTTAAGTTGCAAAACGAATGGAAACAGTTTCACGAAATATTGTGATAACAGTTAATTTATTATTATTTGCCATCTAATAAAATATATGGTAATATTAGCGTTCTATAATAAATGTTTTATTTTCCATATCCTAAATACATGGTAATAGGAAAATATTGTAAAAATGAGATTCATTTGCTAATAGAATGGATCAAAATCTGTAGTGAGATAGGTTCACTAAATTAGATGTTTGGTCGAGTTAAAAATAATGTTCAATGAACAAATCATTGTATCATAATTGGTAATGGAAATGACGAAAAGTTGAAAAAAAATTATATTGAAATCCATCAAGTATGTCGAAAGATATAACGCAATGAAAGTCGATGTTTTCCCATATAAGTCTGTCTGGGCGCCTGACTTCTTGCCCGATATTCAATGGCGACGAGAAATGAAGGAGGCATCATGCTTCCAAACGCTTGAAGGTATAGCTTAGTCATCTAACTATATATATCAATGACTCCAGTATATACTCAGCTAGTACCACAGAATAGGTACAGAATGGAAACTGTCACAGCCTACTATCCCACATTGAATCTGCTATAACAATAGAAGGAAAACATTAAGTAGTGAATTAATACATTAAATTGAAGAGAAAACAAAGCTCTACAAATCTACGGTGAGCATTCATTTTTACAATGCATTGTTGGAAAGTTGTAGGCCCTGAACTATCAAAAAATAGGATTAAAAGCTGCTATTTCAACAATTTTACACTTTTAAGAGTGTATATCTCAAAAACTGTTGGAGATATCACAAATCACCACAAAACAAATATTGTAGGGAATTTATCAAGCTTCATTTCTGGATAGTTAGTCAAGTCGGTTGAATGCATTTTTCTCAATATATGAGCATGTAAGCAAAACATTGAAAAATTCAACTTTTAAACCACCCTTATCCCTTTAGCACAAGGGGTAGGGATGAGGACTTTTGATATGTTCACCCCCTAACTGGTCCCAACAAAGCTGCAAAGTCAAAAATTTTGTTCAAAACATTTTCTCCAAATTCCTTTGTCAATTGGTCTATTTTTGCATAACTGAAGATATCACACTCAACACTGAAGCTGCTGCAACAGTTGTGGGGATGTGCATAAACTTGTGAAATCATACATCAAATTGAAGAGAATTCGATGCTCTATTAAGCTCATGGTCAGCATGGATTTTTCCCATCGATATTCAAAAAGTTATAAGAGTAAAAATAACAAAACATTGAAGGAAAATGTGTTTTTTCAAAAATGTCACGTTTGAGAGTGGATATCTTGAAAAGTGAAAGAGATATAGAAAAAGAGTTGTAAGATCAATATTGTAGGAAATTATGTAAGCTTTAATTTCTTATGAAATAGTTAGGTCTGTAAAATTATTTATATGCGAGAAACCAAAAAATGGTAACTTTGAACCACCCCCACCCCCTTAGCACAGGGGGTGAGGACTTTTGATATGTTTACCTCCTCACTACCCTTAAAAGAACTACGGGGTCAGAAATTGTCTTCCAAACTTTTCCCTCTATACCCTCTTTTGAGCATTCATTGCCTGGACTGAAATTATTGTAGAGAATAAATTTCTTCAATGAATAAACTTGCTACATTTTTAAAACAAACTAATTTTATTAATTCATTAAAATAAATGAACTTTTCAAATTTTAATTTTTTTCCAGGTTTTTTTTTGGAAGGAATAATTCAAATTAAATAACTAAATAATAATTTTATTTGTTCACGGACTAGCCATACAAATACAGTGTTACAGTTAAATAGAGATACATGCACAATATAATTATTATTCTATAGTTTAAACATTAACTTGCAAAAGAAATTTAATACAAAATTGAAATGTCAGTTCATGAGAGAGCACGATTTCACTCTTTACGTCTCTTATTAATATCTCCACTATATGTGGATTATCAAACAATCAAGAATAATAGAATACTACTGCATGACTGAAAATTAACATGAAAAATCGAATTAAGATATCAATAGAATAATTACAATTCAACAAAAAAAAAAAAAACTTGAATATCACATCAATATAACAATTATAGATCAAACAAATAATTCAAATTAGAAAATGCTGATGCCTTGCTAAATTATATTTATAAGGTACGGTTGTTGTTTCCATTACAGGAAATGTTGCGCTCTCATGACTGGAGTGATGTTCTCTTCAGTGATGACTTAGATTTCAAATTTAATACATTTCTAAACACTTTGAATCAATTTATTGAATGTTCTAAATCCTCTAGAATAATAGTAGCAAGAGGGACGCATTTAAGAAAACTTAAACCCTGGATAACAAATGGTTTATGTGAAGCAATCCATTCCCGAGATAAATTGATTAAAAAAGTTTGAAGAAATCCAGAAAATACTCAAATAAAAGCCAAATTGAAATCATTTTCCAAGAAAATCAAATCCTGGATCAGAATAGAAAAAGAGTTGTAAGATCAATATTGTAGGAAATTATGTAAGCTTTAATTTCTTATGAAATAGTTAGGTCTGTAAAATTATTTATATGCGAGAAACCAAAAAATGGTAACTTTGAACCACCCCCACCCCCTTAGCACAGGGGGTGGGGACTTTTGATATGTTTACCTCCTCACTACCCTTAAAAGAACTACGGGGTCAGAAATTGTCTTCCAAACTTTTCCCTCTATACCCTTTTTTGAGCATTCATTGCCTGGACTAAAATTATTGTAGAGAATAAATTTCTTCAATGAATAAACTTGCTACATTTTTAAAACAAACTAATTTTATTAATTCATTAAAATAAATGAACTTTTCAAAGTTTTAATTTTTTCCAGGTTTTTTTTGGAAGGAATAATTCAAATTAAATAACTAAATAATAATTTTATTTGTTCACGGACTAGCCATACAAATACAGTGTTACAGTTAAATAGAGATACATGCACAATATAATTATTCTATAGTTTAAACATTAACATGCAAAAGAAATTTAATACAAAATTGAAATGTCAGTTCATGAGAGAGCACGATTTCACTCTTTACGTCTCTTATTAATATCTCCACTATATGTGGATTATCAAACAATCAAGAATAATAGAATACTACTGCATAACTGAAAATTAACAACATGAAAAATCGAATTAAGATATCAATAGAATAATTACAATTCAACAAAAAAACTTGAATATCACATCAATATAACAATTATAGATCAAACAAATAATTCAAATTAGAAAATGCTGATGCCTTGCTAAATTATATTTATAAGGTACGGTTGTTGTTTCCATTACAGGAAATGTTGCGCTCTCATGACTGGAGTGATGTTCTCTTCAGTGATGACTTAGATTTCAAATTTAATACATTTCTAAACACTTTGAATCAATTTATTGAATGTTCTAAATCCTCTAGAATAATAGTAGCAAGAGGGACGCATTTAAGAAAACTTAAACCCTGGATAACAAATGGTTTATGTGAAGCAATCCATTCCCGAGATAAATTGATTAAAAAAGTTTGAAGAAATCCAGAAAATACTCAAATAAAAGCCAAATTGAAATCATTTTCCAAGAAAATCAAATCCTGGATCAGAATAGAAAAAGAGAAATATTATTCCACAATTAATGACCTGCCACCTCAAAAAAAGTGGTCTATCTTGAATAAATTATGTGGTAACTCTAATAAGAAAAGTAGTAACAATAAATTTAAAATTGAACATGGTAATAATATTATAACGGATCCTTGTGATTTGGCCAATCTTTTCAATAGGTTTTTTGTTGATGTCTCTAAAGAAGTAGCATCTTCAGTCACAAACGGTGCTGATCAGGAGTTGGGAGAGATTGACGATTTCTTTCAAATTCCCCACTGCCCACATTCTATTTTTTTGAGCCAGTAACATATGATGAACTCCTCTTGTATATGAACGATTTGAAGCAAGGAAAGGCTCCAGGGGATGATGGTGTATCATCAAAAATGATAAAGTCTATTGCAACTGTTGTGATTCCCATTCTGATTGATATTTTCAATCATAGTTTATCAACGGGTGAATTTCCAACAGCAATGAAACTAGCCAAGGTAATTCCCATTTTTAAAAGTGGTTCAGAATCTCAATTAAACAATTATAGACCAATCTCACTGTTATCGATTTTTTCCAAGCTTCTGGAAAGGGTAGTCAAAAAAAGAATATTATGCTTTTTAAATTCAACAAATTTTTTTTATGCACGTCAATTTGGTTTCCGTGAAGGTTGTAATACGGAAATGGCTCTTGAGAGCTTCATGTCAACATTATATTATAGCCTGAATGCCAGAGTTGCTCCTCCGGTATCTGGTCTTTTCTTAGGCCCGATTTCACCAAACCAACAGTTTAACAAAATGAAATCTGCTGTTTGGCCGTAAACGACAGAATCGAATTTCACCACACTCGTTTAGGGTCACGTGACTCCGAAAACTCCAGTTCAAACTTACCGGCCAAGTTTGGTCGGTTAGACTTCGAAAACGGGCGATTATAACCTATAAACAGTTTTATATCGCACTACTTTCGCGTTTTCGTGTAGCCTACTGTAATCGTAAAGAGCTGAATGTTAGGTCACACACACTCATGTATTGACATTTCAAATGTTGTTCAATAGTCAGTTGATTATTTTGATATTGTTGGATTTAGTTATAAGTTTGTTAGTTAATTCATTAGGCAGTAGTTTATTAAAATTGTTGAATTCGCTTCCTATTTTTAACCAATCCAACAGTTTCAATAATTTATTTAAAGTAATAAGTCTTCTTACATTCAATAATATTAAAATTTTTTCCTATTAGATCAATCAGAACTGTTCATATATATATATGCAGAGGCTTCCCAATCGTTTTCCCACTCAACGTTTTCTCCATGAGTTTCTTATTAAACTACCTAATATATATAAATGACCCAATTAAAACTAATTAACAGATAAAAACGAATAAATTTTCGATTACAAATAATACCTATAGCTAATTTACAACACCGGAAAAACTATAGAAACAAGAAAAAGGCAACTTATACGTATATGTATGACTGTTTGGTTTGCAAGGGCATTTTTCCAAGTGTATTGAAAAACATTAAGGTATTACTTGTACATAAAAAAGGCGATAAAAAAACTTCTGACCATCAATTATTGTACCTGTGATATCCAAAGTATTCAAGGCCATGATGCAAGACCAGATATCAAGTCATTTTGAAAGCTTTGGTATGTTTACTGAAAAACAATTTGGCTTCAGGCCATGTAATGAAGTTACAAGACTAGTAAATAGTGTTGTTGATTATTTGGATAAGGATCTTTCTGTTAGCTTTAGGTCATATGCTGGTATGTCTTATGATACGGTACTGGCATAACATACTTGGTAGCAAACTTTCTTATTATGGCTGCAATTCTGAATGAATCGATCTCGTTATGTCATATTTAAAAGACCGCAACCAGATTGTTTACAGAGATTGTCAGTTCTCTAAGGGCAGGAAGGATCGGTATAGGGTCACTCAACGCTCCATACTTGGAACAATACTCATTAATAGCCTATATTTTAATGACATAATTTGTAACATAGAAGGTACTCATAAAGCAGGATTACTTTTTGCTGATGATCTTAATCTCAAAGTTAGTTGTAAATCCAAAACAGGAGTACAAAATTTTCTAGATGATAGCTCTGTACTCCTTAATGATTCATGTGAATAATGAAATCTCTCATTGAACCTAGAAAAAACTCTAATATTATGTCCACTTACAATAGATATTCAATCACCTATTCAGAAATAGGAATAATATCAGAGCTCAAAAGCTCAGGATCACTACTTTGCAAAAAAATCTTGTGTATACATCTGTCTTTAAGTATACATCACTTGTGTATACTTGACAATTCTTTACTACTAGGAATCAAATCATTGTCTCTTGCATTCTTCAGAAGAAAATTGAAAACTACTGAAAGCCTAAATTTTATATAGGCTAGCATACAAGAATTTTATGTGATTGACTAGACCAAATATTTGCAGACTAGTACTATTATGTATTATCTAGTAACTATTATTGACGTTTGTAAATGCATTGTTAACAAAATAATGAAGATTCTTATTCGTATTGAATGTTAGAACAACAATCTACGAGAGCACAACAAAGTTTTTAGGTTATAAAAATTACGTCAAGTGGGTTCACTGCCTTCACAATACCCCAAAACGACGGTTTCGGAATCTTTGGTCAGTTTGTGCTGGTGAAATCCGTCAGCATTCAAAACTTCTGTTCAGCCAGGAACCACAGTTTCGAAACCGGCGGTTTCAGAAACTTTGGTGAAATTGGGCCTTAGATATCAGAAAGGCCTTTGATACAGTTAAACATTCGCTACTGCTTGACAAACTATCTAGGGCTGGTATAAGAGGTGTGCCTCAGAATTGGTTCAGATCATATTTGAGTAAAAGAGTGCAATATGTTGCCCTGGGGGATGCCAAAAGTGAGATCCTGGAAGTGGACTGTGGGGTCCCGCAGGGTTCAGTACTCGGACCAGTTTTATTTCTCATTTTTATAAATGACCTTTTCTCAGGTAATTTTAATGGTATTCCAGTTTCCTTTGCAGATGATACTGCTTTCTCTTATTGTAATACAGACGTGCAAAACCTAAATAAAATTATGCAAGAAGATCTGAATAGAATGCTTTCCTGGTTCAATAAGAATGGCCTAGCCCTAAACCTCTCTAAAACCAAATATATATTATTCACATTGTCTACTCCTTGGCAACTCCTTCACCCATTAAAATTTCATACAATTTCTTGTAGTCAAATCAATTGTGATTGTGGTACTGTGGCACAAACTGATTCCATCAGGTATCTAGGTCTGGTAGTGGATGAGAAACTCTCTTGGTCTCATCACATTTGTAAATTAAAAAATTATCTCCGCCATATTCTAAAAAAAATCTACCACCTTAGAAAATTCATTCCTTCAGCTGTGCTCAGGCAACTCTATTTTGCTCTGGTGGATTCCAAATTAAGTTATGGCATTAGTTGCTGGGGATCCACCTACAAAACCCATCTAGCACCTCTAATTGTGCTTCAAAAAGCCATAGTACGGTGTATGAAGGGTGTGAGCAGGATCGAACACTCTTTTCCTATCTTTCAATTTTTCGATTGTTTGCCATTGCCCTATAAATATGTTTTCAAAGTCTTATCATCCTTTTACATGTTATCAGGCAATCGAAGTCGGCAAATGTTCGAGAATGATAATGTATACAGAACTAGAAGAGTAGTTGAAAATTTAGCTAGACACCCCAGAGTGTATAACACTTTTTTTCAGAAATCCTTTGTCTTTTTGGGGCCAAAATTTTCCAACTATCTACCTGATTATATAAGAAATATTGAGAACAAAATACTTTTGAAAAAACAAATATCAAAATGGCTTACTGGATGTCTGCCTGAAACTATTGAGAGTTATTTTTCTGTAATTATCTGATTCCCATTCTATTATAATACTTATTTTACCTTTTTTGCACATACCAACTTGAAAGAGAAAGATGTGTGAGTGTGTGTGTGAATGTAGCATTAAAAACTTTTTTCACTGACCTCCTACTTGCATACAAATTGTAAATAATTTAGCAAGTAGTATTTTTATTTTGACAGGAACTAACTGTATAGAAGTTTATATCTTTATTTCACTGAGTTGTGTTTTTTTTGTCAAAATAAAAAACGATTTGATTTGATTTGTTTATTCTTTAAGATTTTTTTCAAAAAGATCTGATGGAACAGTACATGTGATATTGTTTTAAAAGAAATGCCTGATTTGACTGTTTCTACATTGGGCTAGTGAAAAAAATTATGAAAAAGTGTAATGGGACATCAATTTAATTCAATTTGACTGCATTAAAACCTGTATACCTAGCCTAACCCCTACCATATCTATGAATGTTCATCTTAGCTAATAATATTATAGGTAGTGTAATGTCACATCTTTTCATAGCTTGTTGCCATTCAAAACCTATCCTAATACAAACAATTGACCTTGGAATCAGACTCAGTATTTTTAGTAATATCAAATCACTGTTGTTTCCCTGTTTGTACTACATGATGTATGAACCCATCAGGGTTTCACCAATGACACTATCATACTCAGAAATCAAATGAAAGTGTGAGCTCCATGAGTGTTCCTAGACCTAGGCAAGGATGGTGGAACCAGGTTGAGGCTGACTATAGTGAGGTTCATGTTATAATGGCAGTGGAGAAAGGTAGTAGAACAGTGTTGTCAATTCTCTGCCTAGTCACTGTCTTCTATGGAGGATATCTGATACTGATATATCTAATGGAAAACAGGAAAATCTTGTTTAGAGTGATCAATTATATTTTATTTTTCGACTACTTGACACCTTGCACCCTCACGACTACTTGTCCCCTTTTAAAACCGGTTTTTAGGGGACAAGTAGACGTGAGCCATTCCCATCTAGTTGTATCCTTTCTGAGGAGGTGACAACTAGTCGGGGGGACACCCTGTCGTGAGGGTGCAAGGTGTCAAGTTGTCGTTTACGGTCGGGACTAGTTGACACCTCCGGTCCAGTAGGTGTCAAGTAGTGGGGGGCAACTTGACGGCAATGACATATTTTTACGAGAGTACAAGTAGTCGTCTACGGTCACGACAACCTATCCCCTCGACTCCACTCCACAACAAAATCACCATTCCGGCTCTTTATTTGGAAGTTGGAAAATGAAGCCAAACTATCAAGTTCTATATGAAAAGGCATTGAGATTCCTAATTTTGTATTTTCAACATCATGTCTTTGTGGGTGAGCCTTTTCAACCATGGTGCAATCAAGAATAAGTATAGAAACAGACTGGATGTTGAAGAGCCTCAAAATATTTCTTTCTTAATTCGAGAAATAATTTCTTTCTTTCAATATTTGCAGTGATAGATATGGCAACACGCTACTCTTCTTAATAATCATACTTATAAAATTTGTTTGAACAGTATCTGTGAGTGTAGAAGACACAGACACAACTTGAAGATTCTCATTGGCCTTCTTATGGTCTGATTGCAATCTTAGCGCAAGTATGTAGAGATAATTATTTATCCTCATATTAATTACCAGACTTCATGTAATACCTCAGTTGATAACAAGACTGATAGCTTCATCTGCCATATCATTTATGAATGGGTATTTGACTGTCCTAGCATTAGGCTCAATTTACTCGTAAACGGTGCGTCTGACGGGAAAATATAACTGAACAAAATGTGTTAAGAATTGTGTTCTACATCTGGTTCAGTCACTAAAAGGGCTTATTATTCATTTTTTTCTGTTTTCAAACAACTCGAAAAAATTTGTCCTAAAAATAACAAAGACGGCGAATATCTCCCGAACCGTGCGTTTAATGGGAAAATGTTACTGAACCAAAAGTGCTTAGAACTCAATTCTACATAATAACCAGTAATAAAAATTACATGATCATTCCTCCCTACGCCGCGGGGGTGTAAGTCGTGCCAACTGGTGCTCTGTAGGTGACAAGTGGTCGGGGTGACAACTTGACGCCAGCGTGCAAGGTGTCATGTAGACATCCCCGTCTACTTGTGTCCTTTCAAAGGAGGTGTCAACTAGTCGAGGGGACACCCTGACGCGAGGGTGCAAGTTGTCAAGCAGTTGTTTACGATCATGACTAGTTGGCACCTTTGGTCCAGTAGGAGTCAAGTAGTCGGGGGGACAACTTGACGGCAATGGCATATTTTTACGAGGGTACAAGTAGTCGCCTATGGCCAAAATGACCAGGTGTCAAGTAGTCGGGATGACAACTAGATGGCTACCCTTTGATACTGGTATATATGAAGTAATATTAACAGTGAATTCTTGTTTAGAGTGATCAATTATATTTTATTCCTCATGAAAAAATATTTGCCAAAGATTAAATACTAAATTTTCATAATTATTGAGATTGAATATTCTGTTAATTGATTATATTTCTACATTGTTGGAGAATGATCTGGCTATGCTGCAGAGCTAGAAAATGATAGCGCTTTCTGCTTTGATGAATGATACACAGGGGAAGCAAAACCAATGTTAATCAAATACTGCCATTATAACGTGGACCTCACTATAGGAGAGCTATTGAGGGAGAAGCAGAGGATCAAGCTGCATGACGTTGAGTTGATGCTGGGGTAAAATATCAACATTATACTATTTATTGAATGACTTGATAATTTTATCGTGGATGATGACCATGTGAGCAGGTAATGCTTGTGAGTAGGTAATGGAAAGTGCAAGGTTGATTCCATGAGGCTGGCCACTAACGGTAAGACATGCATGATACACATATTGTCAGAGATTGTTGTGTCATCAAAGCGAAAGGCTTCCAGCAAAATTTGTTGAGGTTAGGTTTTTGTATCTCCAAATTTATTTTTTCTTTGCTGCACTATTTAAGTTTGTATTATAAATTTATTAGAAAAAACAGATTAGGTGACCTGTTGCCACCCGTAGGGGTCCCTAAGAGGACGAACCGAACACCAATTGATCTGGAGGCAAACCGGAATCAGCCACAGAGGCTCATTTGAGGTCCGGAAAACACCTGGGCCATTTCTGATAAGTTTTGACCTGTTGCCATGCACTACAAGGACAGTGATGACTGCCACTACTCTTTCACCACTCCTAGCGACTCCCCTCCCTCCAGGTAGTGCGAAAGCATGGACTATCACCTCTCAGAAAGGCTTTTCCCCAGTGTGTTTTCTCATGTGAGTCTTCAAATTACTAAGCCGTGTGGTTTTATAGCTGCAGTCAGAACAGCTGTGGAGTTTGATCTTTTTGCCAGCCACAGATGGCTCAGTGCACTCTTCCATGGGAGAGATTGAATGTTCACCCACTTCTGTTGCATTGGCAGTTTCAGATGTGCTGCAGTTTGAAGGCCACATCTCCGGTTCACTCTCCACTGAACATCCTTCTGCCTCTTGCTCAACTGCAAACACCAATAATGCAATTTGTAAACACTCACACAATTTTCCTTGCCTTACCTCAATTATACCTCATTGATTATCATAGTCATTATTCACCAATTGATACAATGGTTTATACAAACCAAGAGTTTTGCTGTCGATTGTAGAAATAGTACATAAAACAGATTATAGTTAAATATTGGGTTAGATTGTGAACAATCACAGAAATAATAATAACAAATAAATTATGCCATGAGCAATTTTTTTCATTGATACGTGAGAATACTGATCTATGATTGCTAATCCAGACCTTGGTTTTCTCTCAATTGACATAGGTATAGATTGAATTGTCAGAAAATGATTGGTTATGTATATAACTGCCTATCTTTTTTGCTTGAGAAAATGGAAATACTTTTAAATGAATAGGAAGATTCACCTGTGTTTTGACAAAAACTGTAAAAAATGTGCATCAAAATTAAAACTACAAACTGACATGAAATTGTCAGCTCTAGTTTGATGAGTGGGGTACCCACTATTCATCGACTACTCAGAGGAGCAACATGACCACAATTGGCAAACACAGCACATTATTGCATATCAGTTGTGCTGGAAATAGGATGATAATCTGTAGTTAACACAAGTAATTGAGTGGAGGGCAATTTATTGAAAGAATAAGACGTTGATGTTGTCAATACCACTATGTATATAGTGATATATAATATACTACAATATTCCCTCCATACAATCAAATTATTTAAGGAATGTGTATAAATGCAACTTATACCTATAACTGATGCTATGGCAACCACATCTGATAGCCATTACCCTACATAATTATTCCTTCATTTCCTATTTTTTCCATTCACAATCAAGTGTTGTGTGTTATTATCATTGATGCATAAAAATGAATGAAATAGCATGAATCTCACCATTTTCTTCCTCTTTGATGAATATTAGATTATAGCCAGGGATTAGATAATGTTGTTGGCTGAAATCACCATCAGTTGGAGAGCATGCAGTGCTGCACTCTGGTGCTGGTTCTTGGCTGCTATCATTTTCCTGCTTAACTCTCGCCATCTGCAATATTGATATCACAAACAATGAGAAGATAATCGATTATTGTTACACCTCATGTGAAAGACAAATATTGGTACTGTAAGGCACAAATCACACTTACGTGACTTAGGTCGAGAAGAGACTCAACTCTAGTCAATAGCATGTATTTTGAAATGATGACGTCTTGGAGACTAGAATCAACTAGTCTGAGTGTCACCATTTGGAAACACATGCTCTCGACTAGGGTCGAGTCTCTTCTCGACCTGAGTCGCGTAAGTGTGAGTTGAGCCATAGTCGTGAAGGAAAAGCAACTACTGAATTTGACTGCTGTCTTGAGTTATATCACGATAATTCCAGTTTAATGATAGTAATTGTAATGTTTTTCAAAGATTATGAAATCGCAAGCTAAGGCCAGCCATTCACTTTAAGGTTTGCCGAAGAGCTATAACTGTACATATATTCGTCTGCACTCTGCAGTACACCTGGACAGGCAAGAGGTACTACTGTGCACTGGGTGAGTGAGGGGTAGTTGAAGTTGGAATAGCAGCCATCAAGTTCTGCTCTCTAGATTAAGATAAACTGATTGCTAGTTTGGTGGGTGTGAACAGAAAATAGACTAGAACGCTAGTCAAAATACTTACAATTTATGGTATAACAATAAAGTATGGACTTTCTTCTCTATTCATACACTTGTGATGTTATTGACAATATTGCGATATAGACATTGATTTTGATCCTTGAATTTGATGGAAATACAATTCTATCTATCTATTCCACCTGTAGAAATCCCAACAGAAAAAGTACAGTCAAGCTAAATAACATAAATAACATAAAATGTTTAGGCCTAGATCTAGATAACAAACTCAATTGGGAAGAGCATGTATTATCAAGAGTATGTAAAAAAGTAAGTACTGGAATATTTGCACTTGGGAGGCTGGCACCCATTTGTAATTTATTAACTTTGAGATCTGTGTATTATGCCACTGTCCACTCTCATATTTCATATGGCATTGAGATTTATGGTGGGACTAGTGCATTTAACTTGAACAGGATATTAAAACTCCAAAAAGAAGCAGTAAGAAAAATATTTAATTTAAATAGACAAGAGTCGTGCAGGACATTTTTTAAAAAGTTAGAATTAATGACGGTGTATGGACTTTATATTTACAAAACAATATTACAAATAAAAAATAATGAAGACAAATTCCACAGGCAATCTAGTGTGCATTACTATAATACAAGAAATAGGAACAACTTTATTATCAAAGCACATAGTACAGAGAAGTACAAACAAAGCCCAACCTATATGGGCATCAAATTCATTACTTACCTTCCTACTAGTATTAATCATGAAAAAGTAATTACAAGGTTTAAAAACAAACTGAAAAATTATATCGTGAAATTAGAATTATACAGTTATGAATAATTTTATAGTGCCAACTCATTATGTATTTAGACTACCTATTGTTGATGTATTTTGTTTTTTACTTGTATTTATTTTATTATTTTGTTAAAAATAATAAAGAAAGACGCATTCATGTACATTTTGAATGAAGAGATTGATTGATTGATATATTAAACAAGCTGGTCTTCCTGTGGGACTTCCCACAATTCAAGCCATGCGCTAATAATAATAATAATAATAATAATAATAATAATAATAATAATAATAATAACAAGCTGGTGACCTGTGCTCTGTAATTGTGTGTTTGAAGCACTTGACAAACTTAAAACTTGACGTTCTGAAATCTTGAAGAACTGAGTATAGGTCTATAACCATTTTAAGTAAATTAGGAATCTATATGCAAAATTTCATGTTAATCAGATCAGTGTTCAGATGTGATGATGCATCATTCATGTTTTTCCTATCCATACTTGTATGAGCCGATTCTTTCCTTTATTAAAGGCCTACTAAAGATTACTCTGATTAATTGATAGAAATTTTAACAATTTTGCATTTTCATACTGTTTTTCTGCCGAATATGGAAGAAAAGTTTCATTCAGCAATAAGTTTTAATTATAATTTGATGAAAAAATAACAATCTAAACTGCATAACTTATTTATTCTGGTCAAGATAGAATACATGCCTGATTGGAAGTTGAACCATTGTGTGAGGATGACTCATCTTTGGCGTTGCTAGTTGCAAATTCATATTCTCCAAATTCATCCTCCTGCTTCTCGATCTTGATCTGTGAACATAAGAGAAGGCTTGTGTCACTTGAAAACTAGACGAATATCAAACTCAGCAAGTAATAGTGCTCAGTATTAAAATATGGGTTGTAGTAGTTGATGTTTGTTTATTTATGTTTGTTAGAATAGAAACGAGTATATTCAGTTTAGTTCGATCTTCCCACATAGTGATTTCTCACTACAAGGCTAGATAACCTACTGAGTGAATCAGCTTCAGTGCGAACGCAGGCAGATTCCGCTCGGCTCAGCCCCGCCCGGCCCAGCTTTGGTGTGATATGGGTCTTATACTATTATTTTTTATATATTTCCCTACCCAAATTTAGCCACCTGAAGGGCTTTGTCATTGCATTTGAGGAGGTCGTCACAAGAGAAGATGAAAAATGGAAAGTGCAATAGCAATACTCAAACTTTCTAGTTGCGTTTAGTGTGAGCAACAACATGCAAGTCGCAAAGTGCCTGTTTTAATGAAATTTTTCAAATTTAGCTTTTTGGCTCATGCATGATCTGACGCACACTTACGAATTTAACGTGATCACAACCTTAATAGAAAAGTTAATGCGATACTGTTTTTTAAGGTTATGTTGAAGAAAAAATATTTCAATAACTCACCTTCTTATCCATTATTTTATTAATAGGACAAAAACATATAAACCCAGAATGAATAGGTGGTAAATATTTTTCTGTGTTTGATTATGGATGTTTTTAAGTAAATCTAAGCTGCATAGTACAATCGAAAGCTTTCCTACCACTTCCTTTCCTTTCTCAAAAACTCAAAATAATCACAGAGAAGAGGACAGAGAACTCATCTAATGTTTCGCTAAATGGGTGACCACCAGTGATGAGTGGGTGTGGAGGGGGGTAAAGTGGGTGACTAACAGTTAGTTCTTCAACTCGCTACGAGAGATCAGAACCATCGACAGGCCTTCCCCGTTAATTCAGAAATCCCCCTCCAACAGTTGTAGTACTCTGTCACCTACTCCCCTTGCTTCACTATTGTCATTCCACATCCACATTCAACAAAATAAAAACAAGTCACGATTGGCAATTATCCAATATTACTAGTAGATGATCGGCTTGCTCTGCTCTGCTGTCTTTTCAATTTTATGAAGCACACACTAGTACAGTAACTTCTCAGAGAGGAGAAAGGAAAATATATTTTCTGTGTGATACTACAGTACTCCATAATTTCCCTCTCAGTATTATCTCATGCTGCTGATATCAACATAAAAGCTGTTGTTCCTTTTCCAATATAGGTAATTCATAATAAGTTTGGAATTATTTTATTTCTATGAATGCATAAATAAATAAATGAATGAGTCGATTCTATTACACATTGACAAATAATCTGATAATGAGATCCTTCCAGAATAATTTTTATCAATGATTAAATTGAGGCTCCATCAATTATTGTTATACTTTTTTTCAATTCAAAGTGAAACTTCAAATCAAATAATTTATTATTAAATCACCATACCATCTATTCATATGATTAGTCCATTAATAAAAATTAAAGTCAAATAAAATTATTCTTTATATCTTCTGGATTGATTGTAACTTACTGGAAACTGGGTATACAGAAAAAAATATTTCATGCTTTTTTCTATTTGACTACTTGCTAGACAGCCATATTTGTTTCTGAGTACAAAATTCATAAACTCAAATAATGAATAGATCATAGAATAGAACATCTTCAACAATTCATTATAAAGTGAATTTTTCATAATAACCGGTTATTGAGATCCATATTCTATATTATTACTCGATATTATCAAGATTAGGCTATTCAGAATTTTATACTGTAATCTGAAAAATAAGCGGGAGAGAATTTTTTGGTCCGATGACTGGATGTGGCGGAAATAGCTGAAAACTGAAAAATGAATCAAAAATACAAAGTTTTTGGGCAACTTTGTATCTAGCACAAGAAAATTTTGCATGAAAAAATTAGTTCTGGATTTATCTCAGGTATCCAGACATGATAATTGAAAAAATATAACTACAATAATATATTGCAAGCTCCAATTTATAGAGTGACTAGACTATATTATAATAATACTAATAAATATTGTTGGTTGATGTTCATGGTTATGAATTATATTCATTCATTTATTTATTCATCCCAAATATATAATATTAACCAAGAGAATGCATTATCTTTTCATCTTATATCTTTTCAGACAAAATTATCTTCTCTATAATAGTAAATCAATGTTGAAAAAGCTCTGACTTTACATCGAAAATCTCTTCATAGGCAACTGCATATTATGCTACTGTATGTTATTTCTTGTCTTGTGAGTTGAAAAGGTAATTGAGAAAGAAGAATATATTAATTTAAAAAGATATGCTCACGATATGTGTTGTAAATAAGTTGTTATAACACTCTGTATGTTGGAAAAATTCACAATTTATACCTAAATTTGAATTCTAGGAAAGCAAGTAAATAAATATTAATACAAATATAAATATATTAATATAATATAAATATTATGGATGGCATTAGTTACCTTGAAAACTGTGCAGGTGTCGGCTCAAGGTTCCAGCCGCCACACTGTCGAATCATGGAGAACTCATTCTCAATCGGATCCTGATTGAGCCGTGCTGTTAGAAGGAATGGTGTTTTCTCAGCCTTTAAGTCTTCCCAGAGCTTCAGAACACTCAAAATGGCCATTTTCAAACCCCAAAAACATGGAACAGTTTTAATTTTCCCATCCTGAGTCAAGACTTTGAGATGATCGCACCATCCAACCATTTCGTTCAGGAAGTCTTCTGAATATTTGTTTTGTGTGTTTAAAGCAGAATGTAAGAGACTTCGGCCATAGAGTGTTTTGGAATTGAGGGCATCAAAACAATCATTAATTCTGCCCACAAACACGGCTGTATCTTCAGCTGCAGGGTCAAACTCGGGCATCTGGGCGGCTGTTAGCAAAGCAGCTTGAACTGTGTGGCTGAAAACCTGAGTGGCGAGTCTTACATTCATTTTTTCTCTGCCGACGGGATTGATATGTTTTTCAGTAAGCCGTGTATTTACTCTTGCCTTTACTATGCCTCCTTCTCTCTTGTGATCAGCTTCGAACAATTTAGTGATGTGGAGCCATTTAGCTAAACCACCTTCAAACATAATGCCCTCTGCCTTCATCATATTGTTCCTAATATTTTTTATTAGGTGAGGTACATCATAAATTAGATAAATTGTTCTTCCATCAATCTCGAAATGAGGATTAGTAGTCGACACTCCTAGCAACTGCATTGCTTTGCGAAGATTCTGTTCTAAAATACAAGATCAAGTATTTTTCTATAATTTATCTGAATATAGAAATTGGCCATTTCTTTGTGTACTGGAAAATGAACCATATATTTTGGGTATATTTGGGCCATTCTGTATCTTGCACAAGGAAATCTTGCATGACAAAATTGGACTTCTCTCATGTATCCAAATTGAGAATTCAGATCTACAATATAAAATGCAAGCACAGCCCCTTTTGATGTCTATAGTGACTGAACTATAGTAACTGTAGTTTTTTCAAACACCACTTTTGTGAAATAGGTGGGGGGGGGGATCGGGGCGATCCGCGCCTGTCGCCACCTTCTATAGAAGATAGATGTGACTCATGTTATAACATTATAATTAGTCCAGTCAATTTAGACATGAAAAAGAGGCAATATTTTATATTCATTGTAGTTCTGATTTTTTAGGGTTTGTATGCATAAGAGAAGTCCAGAACCAATTTTCGCATGCAAAATTTTCTTGTACAGAGTGGCCCAAATACCTAATATGTCTGGTTCATTCTCCAGTTCTGAGCTATTACAATCAAATCCAGTCATTGGACAAAAAAAATCGTCTCTCTCCTTTTTTACTGTACATAAAATTCAGAGTAAAATTAAATCATTCAGACCTCTCTAACTTCAATCAGTTCTATCCTACAGTTTTTCCAAAACGAGTAGAATTTCATGGAAAAATCAATTTTGATAAATCTTATAGTATTTAATCAACAATATCTTCCGATTGTCACAATTCAAAAATGTATAATTCAACATCCTACTAGGCGTAATTTTGTGCTCTACAATCTGAGAACAGGTAGAACGCTCTATCTCAAAGATTTTCAGGACACCTCAAGGATCGAAATTTCATTCATAACTTTTGATACAATTTTCGGATCTTCCTGTACGCTCTTTCTTTTCGGCTTGTCAAGGTAGTTGGAAATCATATATCATGAGTCAAGTTCCCAAGTGAAATGGTAAATTTTTTGTTGAGTGTACACTGTACTTCAACCCATATTCCATACACAAAATAATGACAATTTATTTATTCAATGCTGCATATCTTATGAAATAATTCAGATATAAAATCAAAATCTAGTCAAGGATGTGAGGAATTTCCTCCTCTTCTCACTCCAATCAACAATACTTTCGATTTCAATACCATTAGAAAGTTGCAACCGATTGAAAAAGTGACGATTAAAGTTTTACCATTTTTTCGCAATTCCACTGTTAATCAAGAGTCTCTTAAACGAGGATCATACATCATAGAAACTCATGATTGGTTCTAAATTTTATCCTATAGGAGCTCAGTTACCTTAAATATTTATCTTCAACTACTGTTTTCCATCTTAGAACTACCGAGATCGTGAATATGAGGAGAATATCTTCAATCTATTGATATTTTCAAGTAATTGAATTGTACCGTGTGTCCAAGTGAACTATGAATAAAAATGATAAAATCAACAGCATTTTTTGCGTTTCAAGTTTATCAACACGGTCGGAGTTGATTAGCAGATTCAGCCACAAAGTTTCTTCTAAAAGGTGATGAAGATTATTTCAAAATCGATTTACAATTTTAGTTTTGCTCTTTATTGCTCTACTTATAATTTTGCATTATATCAAGCAAAGGAAATACATTTACGACAAAAATACACATACATAATAACAGGGGTAGGTAAATCTTTTTAAAGAGTATCAATCAATTTCCTCCTTATAATATACAATGAAACTGGATGTTATTTTACTGAATGCTAAGAAGATAGTGGCTCTTATAAGTTTATAATGAGAGAAATTCATTGAATTTTCAAATTACTCCCTCTTCCCCAATCTCCCGCTAGACGGCTAGCCTAACAGCATTTAGTTCATATGCAAAATTAGAACTTTCCACTATGGGTACAGTCCATGAAAAAGGTTGACAACCATTGGCTATTCAATGAAAACAAAAAGCAACTGAAATAATATTATTAAGGTTAACAATCTTTGGCTATTCAATGAAAAAAAGTAACTGAAACAATATTATTGTTAATGAGCAGTTTTGACATCATTTATTAAAATCATTTTAGAACAATAATAGAGAAATATAATGCTGCATTACACAGCACCTCAAGAACATGTCATGATTAAAATTATTCCATGCTCTTTCTCAATATTTTTAAGTTCAAAATCGCAATATTATGGATTAAATTAGATTGATTTAATTTTTTTCAATTATTGAATTGAAGTACATAATGTAATAAAGTTTGGATTATATTACATTTTTATAATGAACAACAGTTTATCTGGCTACTCATTCACTTATTGTTTTCTAGTTCTTGTTGATTAGAAATAAAAATTAATCCTCTTTGTCACTGGAGACGCAGCATTCATGGGATCTGGAGAGTTGAGAGTAGCAAGTGATTAGAATAAGAAAAATGAATGTCTAGTCTATGTATTATTAGCAAAACAATGACATGCATGCATGCCTCAAGCCATAAATCCTGTCAGCAGTTGTTTTGTTGGGGGGAGAGAGTGGTGTGAACTGGTTTGTTGGAGAGGGAAGTGTAGGATGCCAATGACTCCCCACTACGTCCCCCTGCAACAGTACTAATCAAGCTCAGACAGAAATCGTCATTTGCGTATACAAGCGCTTTCTACCGGTATAGGTGATACTACACATTAGGCGAAACAATAGTCGGTAAGAATGTTCCCTCTGATCCCTTCTCTGTGAAATAATCTACTCCTTAAACGGTAACGGTGTACACACGTACGTTTGCCTCGGGTGAGCATACGTGTATGGGCTTGCATTCGCACGTCTGGACACTGTTCGCTGAGGCATGTGGGCGATCCAGAACCCTGTCGGTATTTTGGCGTGCTCAAAGGCGCCTCGGGCGAGCATTGAATGTATGTGTGGACGCGATTTTGCCATGGGGGTGATGCAAAACGTAAACATTGAAGGCGTCATAACCTAATTCCAATGAATTAGGTTAATGAATGAAATTGTGATCCAATAACTAATTATTGTAAATTGTAGGATTTTTGTAATTTTTTAGTATGTGGAATTGGAAATATCTGGAACTCAAAATATCAATGTTAAATGTCCTATTCTTGAAAACTGTTGCTGGGTGGAACTCCAAATATTTGTCAGACAGCAGAATTGGAAATATCCGGAACTCAAAATATGTTGCTAGACGGAATTGGGAGTATCTGGAACTCAAATTATTTGTTTGTCAGATGGCGGAATTGGAAATATCTGGAACTCAGAATATCAATGCCAAAGTGGGAGTACTGGTAATGTGTTTGTTATTGAGAAATGGTTCAAGTCTGACTTATTTTCTGGAATGATATGGACTAATTAGCCCACTTAGGGTAATTCATAGCTCATTATATATTAATTTTGAATGGAAATATTGGACTTGAACTTTAAACAGTAGAAACAACATGGCTGATCTTTTTGGACTTGTTTTTCATTATCAAAATTTGGGAATAGAATACTTTTGGACCTGGTCTGTCATTCTTTTTCAATTATATTCATTATATTCATACATATTGTGCAAGCTTTCAAAACTCTGTTATCTGTTTCAACAAACAAGACTGATGACTGTTGATGTGTTGATGAATTTATTTTAGGTTAACTATAGAACCCTTCATTTGTTTTGCAATAAATTTGTTTCATCCCACATCTACACAGTCTCGCTAATAACGATCGATATTGTGAATTCGATATATTTCCAATCCCACATACTTCCAATTCCACCAGCTGACAAGATATTTTGAGTTCCGCCGGTCTGCACGATATTCGGAGTTCCGCCTGTCAACATATTCGGAGTTCCATATATTTCCAATTCCGGCCAGCTGCAAGATATTTTGAGTTCCAGATATTCCCAATTCATGCGACCCTATATAATCAGCTAGTACCACAGAATAGGTACAGAATGGAAACTGTCACAGCCTACTATCCCACATTGAATCTGCTATAACAATAGAAGGAAAACATTAAGTAGTGAATTAATACATTAAATTGAAGAGAAAACAAAGCTCTACAAATCTACGGTGAGCATTCATTTTTACAATGCATTGTTGGAAAGTTGA
>NC_052518.1:98828676-98860279 GCF_014356525.2 Nilaparvata lugens
TACCTAATATGAGATAGTATAAGTCCATGGTAAGCAGTTAACAATAGCTTTTTATCATTCAGCCTAGCAAGCTGCCGCAGGACAAATACCCCAGATGATATCTTATTACATATCCTCTCAATGTAAGGATGCCATGTTAATTTCCTGTCCAATAAAATTCCCAAGAATGCTACTTTGTCTTCTTGGTCTAATTCATTTTCCTCTACAAACACATATATTTCTCTATCCTCTACTGAATTATATTTACTTTTGAATTGTAGGAATTGACATTTCTTACTATTTATTGTTAATTGCCTTTGCTTCAAGAATTGGACAATTGACTGTACTCCAGTAAAAGCATTTATTTCTAGACTATCTAATAAATAATTGTTAAAGATAAGCGATGTGTCATCAGCAAACAACAGAGCTCTGTGATCTTTTAACTCTTTTGGTAATTGGTTCACATACAACAGAAACAGTAAGGGACCCAGAATTGAGCCTTGAGGTACTCCAGCCTGGACCTCTAGTTTTTGAGATTTAATTTTTACTATTTCATTCCCATCCACCTTGGTAAGCTCAACACACTGGTTTCTACCTATGAGATATGATTCAAACCATTTTAGTTCTATACCATTCACACCTACAGTTTTTAGTATTTCCAATAATATTCTATGGTTCACACAATCAAAAGCTTTGGATAAATCAAGAAATATTGCGGCTGCCTTCTCACCTGAATCTATTATATCTATTAGTCTTTCAACAAGGGATACTATTGCAGTCTTAGTAGATTTCCCTTTCTGGAACCCATGCTGTTCATCACATATGAAATTAATTTCTTCCAGGTGCATCAATAACCTATTTAAAACTACTCTTTCAAAAATTTTACTTATTACATTTAGAATACTAATGGGTCTATAATTTTCAACTCTTTCAGAATCACCGCTCTTGAAAATTGGCAAAATTTTTCCTTGTTTCAGATCATCAGGGAAAATACCCTGCTCTAGTGAAGTATTAAGGAGATGCAATAAAGGGTCCAGTAATTCATTTTCACATTCTTTTAAAATTTTGCTTGAGACCCCATCCAATCCTACTGTTTTTTTGTTATTCAAATTTTTTATTATTCTTGACAACTCATCTCTTGATAATGGATGAAATTTAAATACCTTTTCAATTGGCTCAGCATTTAATGTAGTTGTATTATAAGTATTAGTGTTCAGTGACTTTTGGAGATTATATGCAACCTGTTGATAATATTTATTGAAAAAGTTACAAATGTCTATACTATCATCCATATAATTTCCATGTTCATCGATTATCCTAGGGACATTAGTAACTGTATCCTTTTGAGCTGCTCTCCTATTTCTATTAATTACCTCCCAAACAGCAGAGTTAAAATTGGTACTAGTTGTTAATATTTCAGCTGTTTTCTTACACTTAGCTTTCCTCACTTCTTTTGCATAGTTTTTCTTTAGACATTTGTATTTGACCTCACTCGGAACATCCCTCACTAATTTAAATTCCTCATAAGCTTCCCTAACAATATTTCTTTGAGTAAGGATATCTTCAGTTATCCATTCATCTACTTTGTTTAATTTACTTTTTACTTTGACTTTTTTTATTGGACAGCATACACTAATGTGAAATCTTAGAGTATCAATGAATTGCTTATATTTGTAATTTAGGTTACAACTGTTATAAACACTACTCCAATTTTCTTGAAGCAGTTCCTGCTTCAAACAATTTATATTTCCTAGCTCATATTGCTGAATTTCTTTCACAAAAGTTTTTTTTCCTTACCCAATTACCTTACCCAAAGTTGGTTGGGTAATCAAAGGTACAGAAAACCCTGTGCTTTTTATAATACATACATCTCAAAAATTTGTTTTGCAAGCGTTCTAGAAGGTGAATCTGTTCATTATGATAAGGATTCCATACTTCGCATGCATACTCTAATAGACTCCTCACAATTGATTTGTATAAGAGTAGCAGAGGTACTACATCAGTGAAGGGCGAGCATGTCCTCAAAATGAAACCCATCTATTGATTGGCTCTGTTAGCTACGTAATCAATATGTGAATTGGAAGGAAGGTCTGGGCTGAATACTACTCCAAGGTCCTTGAACGACTCCACCTTTTCCAATGGAATACCATTTATAAAGTATACACCTGCATGAGTGGAGGACTGCCGAGTGAAACTCATGAATTTACATTTATTCACATTAATTTTTAGTCCATTTTCATCACACCATCTAAACAGACTATCAATATCCCTCTGCAAATCATAGCAATCTCTTTGATAATTGATTTCTTTATATAATTTTACATCATCTACATACAGAAGGCATGAAGATTCACTGATGGTAGATGGTAGATCATTAATAAACAAGAGAAATAGAAGTGGACCAAGGTTAGAGCCCTGAGGAACCACTGATGTACACTCAAAGCATTCTGATTTGAAATTGTGAATCTTGACATACTGTATTCTTGCCTCCAGATAACTCTGTAGAAGATTAACCATTGTTACACAAAATCCTAACACTTTGAGTTTCCGTATCAGAAGTCTATGATTTATGGTGTCAAACGCTTTTGATAGATCTGTAAAGATAACATCTGTACGACCTCCATGATCCAAAATTTGTGAAACCTCACTACTAAAAACTATAAGATTGGACACAGTTGAGCGACCAGGCAGAAATCCATGTTGCTCAGGTGCAATAATCCTCTGACACTGCTTATAAATAATCAAATGCAGGAGCTTCTCAAAAACTTTCGAAAAACAATTCAAAATGGATATTGGTCTGTAGTTTTCAATATCATTCCTATTCCCAGACTTGAAAACAGGAGCAACTCTTGCAATCTTCCATTTTGAAGGAAATCTACCCGACCTTATAGCCAAGTTGAAAATTAATTTTAATGGCTCTAAAAGGACTGCAGCACAGCCCTTGACAATAAAGGTTGGAATCGCATCAGGACCCTCAGAGCAGCCCGACCTCAGCCCAGAACCCCAATGGAGTATCTGAAATAGATACCTTAAAACATAAAAAGTGTTTCATCAAGATTCTACTGTAAAGGATTTAAGTTAATTTTTGTTATCTCTTTGTTCCAGGTAAAAGTTGAGAAACAGGAAAGTGCTTTTGATGACAGTTGGATTGGAGCTGCACGTAGTGATACAGCTACTCAGCAGGCATGTATTGTTGAACAATCCACCTTGAAATTTACTGACTACAGCTTTATGATAAAAGTTGAATCCAATTTTTTTCAACTTTTCAACTGTTGATAGCATATGATGAAATTAGTTAAAAGATTAATTCAGTCGCAATATTCTTTATAATATTATGCAATATTTTTATTGATCGCCTTCCATGGATCTTATAAAACTGTAGAAAAAAGTAAATTCGTATGGCTTTTGTTGGTGGGGAGTCCCTTGCGGGAAGGTCCCACCGCCTGAATATATATAATTTAAGCCGTCAATGGGCCTTACGACTGTCATACTTCAGCCGGGACCGACAGTTTAACGTGCCCATCCGATAACACGGGAGTGATCTGGTTAAAAAACTTTTGGTATTGAGAGGGTTTGAACCCGGGATCTCTAAGCTGCTACGCAAGCACTCTATCCACTAGACCACGGATCACTCCAAAACTGTAGAGTAAGACATCAATGGGAACTATAGAAACAGGTCCATTCTTTATATGTACATATAAAGGGATTCTTTAAGGGATGCATTCTTAAATATACTCGTTTCTATTCTAACAAACATAAATAAACAAACATCAACTACTACAACCCATATTTTAATACTGAACACTATTACTTGCTGAGTTTGATATTCGTCTAGTTTTCAAGTGACACAAGCCTTCTCTTATTTTCACAGATCAAGATCGAGAAGCAGGAGGATGAATTTGGAGAATATGAATTTGCAACTAGCAACGTCAAAGATGGGTCATCCTCACACAATGGTTCAACTTCCAATCAGGCATGTATTCTATCTTGACTAGAATAAATAAATAATGCAGTTTAGTTTGTGATTCTTCTATTGAAAACAAAAATGAAGCTCAGAATAATTTGATAGAATACATCCCTGAATTGGAGAGACAGCATGGAATACTTGTAAAACGAGTAAGATGTGATAATGGTAGTGAGTTCTCTTCAAATTTTTTAAAAAATCTTTGCAAAAACGAAAGGAATCAAACTAGAATATACTATGAGCTACAGCCCTCAAAGCAATGGTAAATCGGAAAGAATGAACAGAACCTTGCTGAATATGATAAGAACGAAATTGATTGACTCAGGAGCTCCAAAATCAATGTGGGGAGAAGCCATCAGATGTAGTGCTTACAAATTGAACAGAAGCCCTTCTTCTTCACTGAAAAAAGGAGAAACGCCATCTCTTTTAGGAAAGGTAGACAAGACATTTCTAAACTGAAAATTTTTGGATGTAGAGCATGGTATACTGTACTGCCTAAGACAAATAGATTGGACTCAAGAGCAAAGCCTGCAGTAATGATTGGCTATTGTGGAGGTGGATATAGACTTTGGCTACAGGAAGAACAGAGAGTTGTAAGATTTGATGAAGCTATATCTGTATTCAAGAACAAAGAACAAAATGTATACCAATCAAGGGAAATTGAAGATAATTCGAAAGAGCTGAACCAGACAGTAGAAGAAAATGGAAATTATGAAACAACAGAGAATCGAGATGAAAACACACAAGGCGATGACAACACAGACAATGAAGAAAACGGAGATGACAACGTACACAATCCAGAAGAAATCTCTACTAGATCAGGCAGAATAATCAACAAACCAAACTATCTGCACGATTATGAACTATATTCTGCATTTTGTTTCCTGACACAGACAACTGAACCCAGTACCTATGAAGAAGCAGTGAAGTGTCCTGATTGGAAGAACGCTATCAACAGTGAACTCAACTCACATAAGACACTTGGTACCTGGTCTCCAGGTCAGTTACCTGTAGAGAAGATCGCCATCGATACAAAATGGGTGTTCAGGGTGAAAGAAGATGGCTCCAAGAAGGCTAGACTCGTTGCCAGAGGCTTCCAACAACAAGAAGACGAATCCAGTAAGTTCTCCTATGCACCAGTATGTAGAATGACAACATTAAGAATTCTTCTATCTCAATCAGTAAAAAACGACTGGACTTTAAGACAAGTTGGTGTACCAACAGTGTTTTTGAACGGTAATCTCAAGGAAAAGGTATATATCAAAACGCCAAAAGGACTTGATTATCCAGGTAAAATATTGAAATTGAATCGTGCTCTATATGGACTCAAAAGTGCACCAAAGTGCTGCAACGATAAGTTTAATGAAGTAATGTTAAAAAACGGGTTTCAAAGATCACTGAGTATTATTGCTTGTATTTTGCTAATGGAGTTTATTTACTATTATTTGTTGATGATGCATTAATTACTGGTGAAGTAGAAAAAGTTGAAAATTTGATATCTATTTTATATGAAAATTTCAAGATCAAAGATATGGTTGAGACTAAAAATTTATTGGGAATGAGTATTAGCAAAACAAATTATAGTTTATTTCTGGTACAAAACAAAGTAATTGAAAAATTGATGAACGAATTTAATATGGAAAATTGTCGCAGTGTAGCCACTCCAATGGAGGTAGGATTTAAAATAGATGATTCTGAATTTGTTATTGATGTAGGCCTACCTTACAGGCGACTTGTATGTAGCTTAATGTATATTTCTGTCATGTCTAGACCTGATTTGTTATTTTCTGTTAGTTTGCTGAGTAGAGTGCTGGATAGGCCAACCAATCAGACTTGGCAAGCAGCTAAAAGAGTACTTAGATATTTGAATAAACTAAAAATATGTGTTTGAATAAACTAAAAATATGTGTTTGAATAAACTAAAAATATGTGTTTGAAATGGGAGATGTCAAATTGATTTCTTATTCAGATGCCGATTGGGCAGGTGACTTAATGACAAGAAAGAGTGTTAGTGGATTTTTGCTTTAGATGGTACTAATCCCATTGCATGGTTTTCTAAGAAGCAAACTAGCGTAGCTTTGTCCACTATGGAAGCTGAGTATTGTGCAGCCTCAGCTGCGGCACAAGAGCTGATTAATCTAAAGGGAGTGTTATCTGAATTCAATAAATCTTACAGTAAAAGATGTATAATCAAGGTTGATAACTGTAGCACTATTTCTTTGATAAAGACTTTTGAAAACTCGAAGCGTGCAAAACATATAGACATTAAGATGCATTTCATAAAGGAATTATATGAGAAGGAAGTAATTGATGTTGAATATGTGGACTCAAATAATAATGCAGCCGATATTCTAACAAAACCTTTATGCAAGGACAAATTTGTCAAGTTCAGAAATATCGTATTGAATAAAGAAGTTTAAACTGAAATATTGTTCTACATAATGAAGTATTTTTCTATCAATCATGATTGTAGTAGTGTATCTGGTTTTGTAGCTTTTTTTTGGTGTTTCGATTGCTAGTTTATTGTTATATCTGCATTATCATGTTCAATGTAATATTTCTATGTATTGATTTGATGAATTTAGTTATGTTTGGTTTTTAATAAACTAACAATCGAGGGGGAGTGTTACAGTTGGTATGATTGATTGTTTAGTTCTGTAAAATGGAAGTATGAAAGCTGCTCATTAAAAACTGCAATTCAAGTTTATCAGTGTTTTGTTTTATTTATAACTAAATAATTATAAAATTTTACACATTTCATGAGAGAGTACAGAGTACTGGACTGTAGATTAGTGGACAGGACGTAGGTTGCCTTTGCCTATACCAGACAGGCAGCACTGTAAATTTGCAGATATTCAATCAATCAATCTTTATTGTTGTCATCAAACATTACAAATGTACTTCTCCTGGTATACTATCAGGAGATCTATAGAATTCAACCGCTATCAAGTAGTGATGTCATCTAACAAAGTCTCTCCCACATCAACCAATTTCAGCTGCTTAGAAGTGCTGAGGTATAGGCAGAATCAACTCTATGGAGCTTCATTAGTTTTTAACAATATAACAGTATTAGTTGAATACTCAAACTATTGATCAGTTGACTTGTAAGTAGAGCACTTTCAACATTTTCCAATTGCAGTTGTACAGAAATGTATGATGGCGAAATTGATAGAAAATCAGTTACAATAACAAGAAAATTCCACAAAATAGATCATTTAAGGGTTTGAAGAAAAATGTTTATTATGCAATAGTCGAGTCCATAGCAAGATATGGCATTTTGGCCTGGGGAGCTACAAATTTCTGCCACATCGATCCTATCTTCAAGGTTCAGAAGCTAATTTTGAGGATAATAGGACGCAAACATCCACTCTTCCCTTCAGTACACTATACTCGGAGCTCAGCATCCTCAGCATAAGACAGATTTACATTCACAGACTTCTAAAATTCACCAGAAAGAACTCACAACTCTTCATCAATTTGAATCACCCGCAAGGAACACGCAGAAGGAACATGGACTTGGCAATTCCCAGGATGACAACATCAGCTGCTCAGAGGTCAGCCACATATTTAGGACCAAAAATTTTCAATAAACTGCCAATAGCTATTAAAGAAACAGTTCCAATCAATTCATTCAAATCGAAAACAAAAAACTGGCTCCTGTCCAATAGAATCAATCATGGAGAACAATTAGTTCTAGGAAAAATTTTCCATGCTGTTTCATTCTCATTTTCTTCATTATAATGATTTTTTTCACATGAGTATTATGATTGTTTTTTATGTTAATTTTTTATAAAATTTCTACATCTTAGGTTATCAATTTTCTTTTTTAAATTTGTGTATAGAAATGTGGTTTTTATGACTCGTACTGTGCTGTTTTTGCTGTACGTCAATGACTTGCCTGAAAGCGTCTCTGTAGGACATATATGGCTTTTCGCAGATGATGTCAGCCATCTTATATATGACCAAAATAAACATAGCCTCTGGTAAATGGTGCCATACAAATAAGTTATTGTTGAACAAATGAAAAACCAAAATCTCGCAGTTTCACAATAGAAAAAACATGAAAGCTCACCTCTGCTTAAATTGGAGGGTTCCAGCATGAGTGTAGTGCAAAATATAAAATATCTAGGCATATCTATATCCGATAGCCAAGACTGGCAGCGACACATTGAATATTTATCAACAAGACTAACAGCCATTTGCTACAGCTACATGATGCGTCGACTCCAACCACTACTCGAAAAAGAAGTTCTTATAAAAGTTTACTATGGCTGCTTTCAAAGTATCATAAACTTTAGTATTGTTTTCTGGGATAACAGTCCGCATATGGAGAGATTACTGCTACTTCAAAAGAGAATTATAAGAACTATCTTCAAGAAACACTACTTGGAGCACTGTAGACCCTTGTTTGTGGATGCGCGTATCCTTACACTGCCGGCTCTTTTCATCCTGGAGGCATGTTTAATGGTGAGAAGAAAACCAAAAATTTTTCTAAGAAACCAGCTTCATCGCCACCCCAACACTAGACAGAAGGACGATACTCATGTATTGGCAGTCCAATCTAGACTGGCTCAACATGGACCTGAATAACTCTGTTCTAAGGTCTATTAACTGCTTACCCAACAAATTGAAAACATTGGAAAATACTCCTCAGTTAAAAAGAGAACTTAAAAGCTATCTTACCAAGAGACCCTAAACTTTGAGAATATCTTGAAGAAAGGAGCTCACTCCATCGACAACATGAAGCAAGATGATGGATACAAATATACTGATGACCACGGCATTCATGTGCTTCCAATGGGAGAATCTTAAGTATCAAGTAAGGTCCACCCATCTACTGAATAAACTGTATTAACAATGCGTATTAATGCAAATGCAAGCTAGGTTATGCATGACCACCAAGCGTGCAGATACCTACTTTCCATAACCAAGATCACCAAATTAAAATTCTTTATTCTGCCTTACATTTTTTACAATGTATAAGCTTGTCAAAAGAAAAAATACAGTGTACATAATAAGATATATAACACAATATCAAGAATAGCAATAGCTCATAGTGTGTATATACTAGTAGGCTAACAACCCCATTGGTGGGGTTTCATACCAAAGCTGGACCGGGCCGAGCCGAACCCGCGTGTGTGTTAACTATGCAGGATTTAGTCGGGAGCATTCAAATCAACGCTGGGCCGAGCGGATTTGTGCAGTCAGCTTGACGCATTTTCGGCCAAGCGGATTCTGCCTTCTTTCAGTTTAGTTAGATCTTCCCACATAGTGATTTCTAACTACAAGGCTAGAAAACCTACTGAGTGAATCGGCTTCAGTGCGAACGCAGGCAGATTCCGCTCGGCTCGGCCCCGCCCGGCCCAGCTTTGGTGTGATATGGGTCTTATACTATTATTTTTTTATATATTTCCCTACCCAAATTTAGCCACCTGAAGGGCTTTGTCATTGCATTTGAGAAGGTCGTCATAAGAGAAGATGAAAAATGGAAAGTTAATGCGATATTGTTTTTAAGGTTATGTTGAAGAAAAAATATTTTAATAACTCACCTTCTTATCCATTATTTTATTAATAGGACAAAAACATATAAACCAAGAATGAATAGGTGGTAAATATTTTTCTGTGTTTGATTATGGATGTTTTTAAGTGAATTTAAGCTGCATAGTACAATCGAAAGCTTTCCTACCACTTCCTTTCTCAAAAACTCAAAATCTACTCCTTCTCCTTAGACAAACCTCTCTCGGTCACAGACAGCACCGTGTCGCGCATGCGTCAGTAACTGTTTTTTCCCGTTCCATTCAGTCAGATCTTTGAATGTAACGTTCTTTGTGATGACGGTTACCGAGCACCGTAACTGGAGCCGTCATTTCATTTTGATGATGATATTATAATCCAATGATAATTTATCATTAAATTCGATATAATATTCAACATATTATCATCATTCCATTTAATAAATGAAAGAGTACTTTTCAATAATATAATTTATAAAATATAATGGTTGTTATTTAACTAATGTTAATAAACACTACAACTAAGTCAGCATATTGTCATTTCAAAGCAAAAACCTAACCCCCAACCTCCCTTTTTATATTTAAAACATTAATAAACATAAATCCTGGTGAAAACCTGTAATCCCTTCCAGCATATTGCAATTTCAAAGCAAAATCCTAACTTCCTAACCTATCTTTTCACCTTTGAAATATCAAAAACCATAATTCTACCTGTACCCTAGCCCTTTCTAGCATATTGCAATTTTAAAGCAAAAACCTAGCCTAGTCTCATGAAACATTATTAAATATAACTTAAAAAACTCAACCCCTACCCCTTTCACATTCAATACTTTGAATTCCAAAACAAACTCCTAATTCCCTAACCTATCCTTTCACCTTTGAAACAACAAAAAACATTACTCTACCTGGACCCTAGCCTCTTCTAGCATATTGCAATTTCAAAGCAAAAACCTAACCTATCCTTATGAAACATTATTAAATATAACCTAAATAAAACCCAACCCTTAACTCTATTTTGTCAATTGGTTGAATTTCTATAAATTGTTGATAAACGATGTGGCCACCTTGCAATGCCTGAAAGAGATAGCGCCATCTGCTTTGTTGAACGATACACAAGGATAGCAACACCATTGCAAATCACACCCTGTCATTGTAATGTGGACCTCACTATAGATACTCTAAAGAATACTTTTGAATAACTATGTGTAACTGTGACCGTTGCTGGCCGTTACTCTGTATCTGTGACAAAGAGAAGCTGCTCTCCTTAGTCCTTCAGCCACATGAGCCACAGTATACATAGGCCAGTTTCACACGGCAGAGACCTCGCTCCTGGAATATCATATTAAGGAAGATCATATTTCATATTTTGCAGCTCTCCTGTACTTTCACATGGGGATCTTACAAATAAGCCGACAGATCTAACAACTTCGCCGACGTTTGCTCAGAGTATGACTCATCACTTTTTCTCAAAGTCTAACTTCCTTAAAAATATAGATAGAAGATTTCTGATCTCGGATTTAGATTCAGCGACCCCAAATTCTTTAAAGCATAAGTCCCATTTTCAAAAATACCCAAAAACAAGGGAGTTATAGCTGTTTTTAATATAGTGTAATGGGGTATTTAAAATTGTAATATATTGGGGTTATATTATGTATGGTATTGTGATGGTATTATAAGGTTGTGAGAACAACCCTAGACATTATGGTAACAATTTATAATAGGGGAATCGCTTGGCTTGCGAGAGGTTAAATTGATCTAACTCTATAACTCATGAGAAAGGAACTATATTTTAAAATAATAAACAAAACAGTTATATTTTGGAGAACTAAGTAATCGATTTAATCAATTGTAACTCAAAATGAAACTGGAAACTTAAATAAAAATAATATTGAGAAAACTTTTTAAACAAACAATAGAATAATTACAGGATTTGCCTTCAATAAAAAAGATGAATAATATATAATAATAAAATTGATAATATTAGCTCACTGAACTCACTGAACCAGGAAAATGGTGTCTCGGAAAAGAAGGGTAGAGCCGGGCCCGATTATCTGCAGTAGATAGCTCCAGGTCCCGTCCTCGTAACCGACTGCCTGAGCCTCTCATTTTTTTCATAATTTTACTTGTCATGAATTTTCACCGTCGTCAGCAATTTATCTATTCATTGTGAAAATTCATGACAAATAATAAAAATTATGTAGTTCTATTACATCCCCGGGTCCCCCTAAACTTCGACCCGAAGTTATCGAAAAAACGGCATCTCTCTAAGTTAATTTTTACACATTTCAATAATATTTCAAAAATTAAAGTCAAAATTACCGCAAGCTAAAATTATTATTATTATTCACAATATTATTCTAATTGGATATTTATATGTAACATAACTTTCAATGAATACCTTAAATCTATGTGAGTGCCAATTCATAAGCTAAATGCAAGTGATATAAATTACATTATAGTGAACTAATTCATAAAAATCAAACTTAGCCTAACACATCAATCAACTTCAAATCAACAATTCAATACATTCATATCTGAATAAGAATTGAATGGAAAAAATTTCAATTATATTGATGAATAAAATTAAACCTACAAAATCTACGAAAGTAATAAAATTGAATCATAATGCAAAAATTAAACATCAAGTCCGAATAGTATTCGAGTAAGCAAAATAATATTGTGGACCTTGAAAATAAGAATAATAATAATAATTGAAATAGTTTATCTTCTAATCTGGGAAAATATTTGAATCGATAGCATAAAAGAGTAAATGGATACAATAATAGTGAATAAGTAATTATTATTTGCATAGTTTCCTATATCCTAACCCATTATTTTAATGATTTCATTACATACTACTTTACTAAAACACAATATATTCTTAAAGCTCCTGTGGGTAGTCCACAATTGGAGTACGTTTCGGGACTCTCAGTTGATTTGCTTTCTTCTTAATATAATTTTGAAGACATAAATACAAGAATATAACAGTTATCAGTGTTTGCCAGACAATAATAATATAAATGATCAGTTTATTGTTCACCCCTAACAAATCAAAGTTATTTGGCATTTCAACATGATGGAAAATGTCTTCTGAGAATGAGTTGTGCTCTTCAAATTTTGAAAAATTCAAGTGCCAATTTTCATTTAAGATTTCTGAAAGGTTTAAGTACTGAGGCAGAGTCTCATGTTTAAAAATTGGGATGCTCAATTTAGATAAATTTGTCCACATGTGAGGAATTAAGTTATTAATAGCTGGAGAAGGATGGGAACGGGAGTCGCAAGGATAAAGAGTGCTTATCAGTACGTCGCCATTGTCGTCTTGAAGTTCGCAGTTGCAAGGGATGTGGAGTGATAGGGTTCCTGGACTGTTGCTTGGGACCTCAGTTGTTGAGTTTTTACAGCGAATTGTCGTCTTTTTGCTGGTGTTGTGGAATAGGAAGGTGTCTTCTCGTAGGCGAGTGATTAGGGTTTGATTGTCAGTTGCTTTACAATCAAATTTGCAGACTTCTCGTAGCTCCGATACGTCTGCTTCTGATGTTAGAAGGTGGAGACAAGTGGCTTGGGTGGCGGAGTTCGACATCTTTTTCCTCGGAATCAAGCAGAGGCCTTTCTGCTTGAACTGGCAATCGTCTTCTTCGTCATCTGACAGGATTTGCAGTTTATTTTCTTCTCTAAGTATCAGGTGATGTTGGGAGGTCAAACGGCAGGTATGACCATTCCAATGAAGCGGGATAGATTGCAGGTGGAATAATGAAATATTTGAATTTTTCTTCTTTATTGGTATTTTGAGGGTAACCAATAGTTCGTTGTCGGATTTTCTGCAGGATGTTAGTTTCAAGTTTCGAATATTATCGTTGTCTTTTGTTGATATGGTGAAGTTTCTCTTGTTTATTTTCTTTTCGAGTTCTTGAAGTCGATTGTTTAGGTCTTCTTTTGAAATGACGTGATGAGAAAGTTGTTGATTGTAGCATCTCATGTCGATTTCATTGTAGTTGTTAGATAGAGTCATCATATACATGAAAATAGTAGTCCTCAGTTGTGTTTTCAGTACATCGGTTGTAGTATTCCCTTTCTGGAACTTATTCTGTTGGGTAAATGATTCTTGCCAAAGAATAAGGTCATGCTTCATGTTGTTCAATACTTTCTTCACGTTCTCTGCCATGCCGTTCATCTTGCGTGTGTTGTCTATCAATTCGACATGTTCAGCGTGAACGAAGTCTTGAAGATTACTGAGATGAGAAGTGATGTCGGTTTCGGTTTTCACGTATGCGCCCAATTCTTCGTCGGTAGCTACTCCGCAACACCAGTTTAGGACCGCCCCGATCGTATCGATAGAGCGTTCGCGGCGTGGTAGTCGATTTTCGCTCTCAGCTGGAGTGTTGTCGTCATCGCTGCCAATGTAAATGCCGTCTTGTAGTTGTAGAAGTTGCAGCTCCGTTCGATGAATCTGATCAAATACTGCACACTCCGATGAGGAAGGGAAAGGACATGAGTCAATTTTTAAAGGAGTACTCAGAAGGTTCCTCATAACAAATAAAGGATTTGACCTAGGAATACTGAATGTTATTGGAACTGTGGACTCGTAAAATACTACATTGTGAATTTCTTTAAATAGAGCTCCGTGAAAAAGAGAAATTTCTTGAGACAATACCGTACAACATATTTCTACAAATGCTAAGGAACAAAGTATTATGGTATTCATTTTAAAAATATTATATCAGTTAGTACTCTATATTAATCTATCAATGAACAGTTCGTATAAGATATCAATTTCATAAACAATAATTACTAGTAAAATCCCCAAAAACCCTACAAATAGATTATGTAAATGGTCAAATTAATAGCTATTTCTTATATTCCAATCGTAATCACTTACTGGAATTGATTATTTCATTAACATCAATACAGATAATATTGTTATTAAAATATACGTTTTCACATAAATAATCTTATAAATAAATAAATAAATTATATCAAGAATCATCCGTTTCTGAAAAAGAGAAACATTTTATTACATACGAGTCAAGAAAATAATATTCAAGCATAAATCGTATTTGATGATTTTCAAATAGCATTCATTCATAAACAAAAACGTGAGAACAATTCACATCTTTTAATAATGAATCATCGTTAGAATGTCTAGTAAAATTGTCTATCAGAGCTCAATTATATTTCATTGTTTCATCGAAGTAGAAATCCAATCAATTAATTGATTGATTGAAAACTGCATACTATTGTGATTTGAGAATCATCTCGATATTTAGTCGTGAGAAAATGGATTTGATCGCTTCACAAGTCAATACTGATCTCGCAAACAAAATTCTCTAAAAATTCAGTTGTAAGCATGATATTGTTTTTCAATGATTTGGAAAATAAATAAATTACATGAATGTTTCATCTCGATTTCTTCTCATCAATTGTCTTTTAAATTAATGAAAGGCAAAGATTTAGGATGAGCGAGGTATAATTGCTAGCATAAAGAAAAGTGCTGGAATAAAGAATACAGTTAGACAATAGAACAATAAACACTTAATTGATGGGATCTCGTATGAAATATTTTTTTCAATTTATCTACATGAAAAGCTACATTTTTATAAGTACCTCGTAGCGGAAAAAATATCTCATAGACTTCATCTGTTACTTTCTTTACTACTTCATATGGGCCTGAATATTTTTTGACTAATTTCCTAGACTGTCCTTGTCTTACATCAGGATCGTGGACCATAACTAAATCTCCTGGTTGAAAAATGCAATCTGTTCTATTCCTATCGTAATAGTATTTCTGTTTTTCTTGTGCATCTGATAAGATTGATGGTATCTGTTCTCGCACTTCTTTAAGATTTGCTAATCTCGCGTCTAAATGATAAGTGACGTCGTCATTTTCGGGAAAGATTTTCAAATCTAAAGGAGTAGTGGCTTCAAAACCGTGCAATAAGAAAAAAGGTGTATATTTCAAAGAGCATTGTTTCGAAGTCTGTATCACTATGATTAGGGTTTCGTATTGCATCATATATTTTTGTTATACTCTCATCATTTTTCTGTAAAGTCTTTATGTCTATTTCTTCTATTTCGAATATATTGTAGTTTTCGTCCTTTGTGAGATCAGTTATATCCTTCTCTAGTGGATATCTACTCAGGGCATCAGGTACGTGCATTTGGGCTCCTGGTTTATATTTCAAATCGAACGTGAACTCCGTTAATTTCATAAGTAACTTACTGACTCGAATACTGGGGTTTTTCCAAGTTTTATAGTATTGCAAACTAGCATGATCTGTGTAGATTGTAAATAATCGGCCAATTAAGTATTGTCTGAAATAATTTACACAATACACTATTGATAGAAGTTCAATCTCTCCTACTGCCCAATTTTCTTCATGTTTTGTCAGTTTTCTGGAAACAAAAGCTACTGGATGTAATTTTCCATTGTCATCTGGCTGCGAGATAATGCCCCCTATTCCAACTCGAGAAGCATCTGTGTGTACCACTACCTCCTTATCATTATTAAAATGATGAAGTACGGGTTGTGATAAAAGTTTGCTTTTTATTTCCGAGAATGCGTTCTGCTGATCTTCTTCCCAAGTGATTGGTTTATTCTCGTTATTTTTAGATATCAGATTTGTTAAGGGTCTTGCAATTATAGCGTAGTTTTGAATGAATTTTCGGTAAAATCCACTAAGACCAAGAAATGCTCTGACATCTTTGACAGTTTTGGGTATAGGGTATTTTTCGATAGCTTCCAAGGTTTCGGAAGCGGGTTGTATCCCTTCCTTTGAGACAGTGTGTCCAAGTACTTTAATTTTTCGGTAGAAGAAGTGACATTTAGATGTATTCAATTTTAGTCCTACGTCTTGCAATCTTTTCAAGGTTTTCTCGAGCTGTTGATATTGCTTATCAAATGATTCTCCATAGCTAATGATATCGTCCAAGTAAATCAAAACTCCTCTATACAAATAATCATTGAATACTTGGTTGATTGCTCGTTGGAAAGCATTTGGAGATGTTCTAAGACCAAAAGGTAGTCTTTTGAACGTGTACCCTTTATGAGTTGCAAATGCTACATATTTTCGACAATCTTCGTGTAATGGCTGTTGGAAAAATGCTTGTCTGATATCTAGGGTGGAAAAGTAATCCGAATTGTCAAGAGAATCAAAAATTGTTTGAAGAAGGGGAAGGGGATATCTATCCGGTAATATTTTCTCGTTCAACATTTTATAGTCTACAACCAATCTGAATCCACCGTCTTTTTTAGTAACTAAAAATGCGGGAGAAGCATAATGACTCTGGGTTTCACAAACTATTCCTGCTTTTATCAATAACTCTACTTGTCTGTCTATTTCTGTTCTTTGAGCGATAGGTAATCTGTACGGTGACTTAGCAATGGGTGTGTAATCTGTAAGTTTGAACTTGTATTCGGGTAATTTCGCTTCCTCGAAATCAATTTCGTTTGTTGAAAATAGGTGTTTGTATTTATTGATGAGTCTTTTCGCTTTGGAATTTTGCTCTGGTGTAAGATCTTTATTAATATCTATTTCACAACCCCCTCCATCGAATAGAACAGAGTCTACTAATGAAACAGATTCGTCGTAATTACAAACTTCTCCTTCAATTTCACCAATAATAGTTTCATGCAACAATCTTATATCTTGCCTTCCTAGATTCAAAATTCTAATTTCACTCATGTTTGTTTCAAAATCATCCTCATTCCAAAGCACATGCAATTTTTTATTATGTAATAACGATTCATTTGGAGTAAAATGGGATACTTTGAGCAATTTTTGTGTTAGATTGACTTTGACATTCACGTCTTTTTGAGCGGGGATTATTGTTTCAAGAGCACATTTGACGAAATTTACGGGATTGGGTATGCAGACTTCTTTTGTAATATTTGTTTCAGAATCGTTGTGTAATCTATTTAATGTACAAATCCACTCTTTATCCATGTCTAATTCGACTATTTTACCATTATCGGTCATTGAAATGATGTTATTCTCATAATCTAATTTCATTTTATATTTTGAGAAGAAGGAATTTCCAACAATAATATCAGCCTGTAAGTCTTCAGAAATTACTAAATTTACTTCGAGTTTCCTGTCATGTATTTGAATTTCACTCGAGATCATTCCTGTGATCGGCATTAATGAACCATTAGCTACCGATAAAGCAATACTACTATTTTTCAAATGTTTTAGATCATCGCTACTTAAAAGATTTTTTTGAACTATGTTTACGTTCGTACCGGTGTCAATGGTAATTGATACATCTTTTCCTTTGAATTTTCCATTAATAGTAAGTACTGGGACTTGAATTCTTCTCTCTTTAGTCAATGATCCATTCATTCCAAGTTCGTGCTGAGCATGCATTTCGGAAGACAATAGCTGTTTGAAGTTGGTTTCACTTTCTATTTCGTTAGAGCAATTAATTTCACTTTCATTTGAGTATAACTGATTATTATTGGCATTGAGAAAAAACTGCCTGACAAATTCTATCGCTTTGGATTGTTCATCTTTCATTGATACAGAAGATATTATATTACATGTGATTTCTTCTTTATCAATTGAATTTGGAGAATAATTATCAAATGGAAATTCAGCGCTTTGTTTTTCAAATCCGGATCCCAAGTTCATATCCGATTCGTCTAGGCTCGGGATCCTGTATTCGAGTTTTTTGATAAGAAAAAACAATCGTCTTTCCAGTGATTATTCCTCTTACAGTATGTACAGAATCTAGTCCTATTAGGGTTGATTGGTGTCCTGTAATTGACTGATGTTGATTGTGTGTAATTATTGTTTGTATAAGGTTGTCTTTGGAAATTGTTCTGATTTGTTTCGTGTGGGAAGACGTTTCCGCTCCTATTTCCAAACTGTCTATTAGGATTAGGATTATGTGATTGTGTGTTTCTGTCGCGATCATTGTAATTATTATTGTTTGAATAAGGTTGTCTTTGGAAGTTGTTCTGATTTGTTTCGTGTGGGGAAAAGTTTCCGCTCCTATTTCCAAACTGTCTATTAGGATTGGGATTTTGTGATTGACCTACATTTCTACTCAAATTTTTCACCACAATACTCAGATCGTTCAATTTCTTCTCTAAAGTATCTACTACATTTATTTTTTGGACAGGCTGTTCGATTGAAGCATTATGCATTCCTAACTTTTTGTCTAGAAGGAAGCGAGATCTTTCATATTTGGCGAGATTTTTCTCTAAATCTTCAACTGATGCATTGTCCATGAAAGCAACATGTTGCAATGCTCCTACGTCTAAGCCTCTCAAAACATATCCTACTATTCTTTTCTCTGACATTTGAGGCTCAAGAATGTGACAAAGTTTTATTATATCTGCTGTGTATTCTGTGTATGTTTCTGTTGGTAATTTGTTTCTGTTTTCGAGTTTTTGTCTGGTTGTCTCTTCATGAACAGGGTCTACAAGTTTACTTTTTAAGTGGCCTACTGCATCAAGAAATGTCGCGTTTTCATTTTTATCCGAAAATATGTCGAAAATTGCCAATGCTGTTTTCTTGAGGTAGAGGGGTAAATACAAGATTTTATCATCCTCATCCCACTTATTTATTTTTGCTGCCCTATTGAAGGTTTTCAACCACTCGTTGAAGTCTTCACTCTTTGTACCCCCATAGCTTTCGGGTTTCGCAAAGGGTCTTTTATCATTCCCTGCCATATTATTTTCTGGAATTAGGATATTTGCTAAGTTATCGGGAGCTACTGTGTCGTAGATGTGTTCTTGATTTCTGCCTAGCTTGCCTACTATTCGCTCGTTATCGGCTAACATAGGGAAGATAATACGATCGCGTTGAGACAGGGACCCTAACTTAAGTAATCGACTTAGAGCATCTCTAGCTCCTGAATCGTGGTCCACATAAATACAAACTTTTTTTGCCAAGTCAACAGCGAATCTCAAGTATTCAATATTAACAGATTGAGGGATGTGAATACCTAACTGTTTGCCTAGCTCTAATAATTCTGATTTATCCAGAGATTTTACTTTTAAATCAATAGGTAAACGTAATAATGAAACCTCGAATTCACTAGGTGATTGTTCAGAGTCACTAGAACTAGAGCTACTCATCTCAATATAACAATAATAACAATTATCATATTTACCCTGTACGTTGAGAGAATAGAGGACATAATTATACGAGATCAAACACAGAATATAATAATTATGATAATGACCTGAAATGAAAATGTCAATAGATAATTTGAAGGCTAATCTTGTCAATTAATGAACTCTTTCTCATGAGAACGACGCCCAACACCATGTAATGGGGTATTTAAAATTGTAATATATTGGGGTTATATTATGTATGGTATTGTGATGGTATTATAAGGTTGTGAGAACAACCCTAGACATTATGGTAACAATTTATAATAGGGGAATCGCTTGGCTTGCGAGAGGTTAAATTGATCTAACTCTATAACTCATGAGAAAGGAACTATATTTTAAAATAATAAACAAAACAGTTATATTTTGGAGAACTAAGTAATCGATTTAATCAATTGTAACTCAAAATGAAACTGGAAACTTAAATAAAAATAATATTGAGAAAACTTTTTAAACAAACAATAGAATAATTACAGGATTTGCCTTCAATAAAAAAGATGAATAATATATAATAATAAAATTGATAATATTAGCTCACTGAACTCACTGAACCAGGAAAATGGTGTCTCGGAAAAGAAGGGTAGAGCCGGGCCCGATTATCTGCAGTAGATAGCTCCAGGTCCCGTCCTCGTAACCGACTGCCTGAGCCTCTCATTTTTTTCATAATTTTACTTGTCATGAATTTTCACCGTCGTCAGCAATTTATCTATTCATTGTGAAAATTCATGACAAATAATAAAAATTATGTAGTTCTATTACATCCCCGGGTCCCCCTAAACTTCGACCCGAAGTTATCGAAAAAACGGCATCTCTCTAAGTTAATTTTTACACATTTCAATAATATTTCAAAAATTAAAGTCAAAATTACCGCAAGCTAAAATTATTATTATTATTCACAATATTATTCTAATTGGATATTTATATGTAACATAACTTTCAATGAATACCTTAAATCTATGTGAGTGCCAATTCATAAGCTAAATGCAAGTGATATAAATTACATTATAGTGAACTAATTCATAAAAAATCAAACTTAGCCTAACACATCAATCAACTTCAAATCAACAATTCAATACATTCATATCTGAATAAGAATTGAATGGAAAAAATTTCAATTATATTGATGAATAAAATTAAACCTACAAAATCTACGAAAGTAATAAAATTGAATCATAATGCAAAAATTAAACATCAAGTCCGAATAGTATTCGAGTAAGCAAAATAATATTGTGGACCTTGAAAATAAGAATAATAATAATAATTGAAATAGTTTATCTTCTAATCTGGGAAAATATTTGAATCGATAGCATAAAAGAGTAAATGGATACAATAATAGTGAATAAGTAATTATTATTTGCATAGTTTCCTATATCCTAACCCATTATTTTAATGATTTCATTACATACTACTTTACTAAAACACAATATATTCTTAAAGCTCCTGTGGGTAGTCCACAATTGGAGTACGTTTCGGGACTCTCAGTTGATTTGCTTTCTTCTTAATATAATTTTGAAGACATAAATACAAGAATATAACAGTTATCAGTGTTTGCCAGACAATAATAATATAAATGATCAGTTTATTGTTCACCCCTAACAAATCAAAGTTATTTGGCATTTCAACATGATGGAAAATGTCTTCTGAGAATGAGTTGTGCTCTTCAAATTTTGAAAAATTCAAGTGCCAATTTTCATTTAAGATTTCTGAAAGGTTTAAGTACTGAGGCAGAGTCTCATGTTTAAAAATTGGGATGCTCAATTTAGATAAATTTGTCCACATGTGAGGAATTAAGTTATTAATAGCTGGAGAAGGATGGGAACGGGAGTCGCAAGGATAAAGAGTGCTTATCAGTACGTCGCCGTTGTCGTCTTGAAGTTCGCAGTTGCAAGGGATGTGGAGTGATAGGGTTCCTGGACTGTTGCTTGGGACCTCAGTTGTTGAGTTTTTACAGCGAATTGTCGTCTTTTTGCCGGTGTTGTGGAATAGGAAGGTGTCTTCTCGTAGGCGAGTGATTAGGGTTTGATTGTCAGTTGCTTTACAATCAAATTTGCAGACTTCTCGTAGCTCCGATACGTCTGCTTCTGATGTTAGAAGGTGGAGACAAGTGGCTTGGGTGGCGGAGTTCGACATCTTTTTCCTCGGAATCAAGCAGAGGCCTTTCTGCTTGAACTGGCAATCGTCTTCTTCGTCATCTGACAGGATTTGCAGTTTATTTTCTTCTCTAAGTATCAGGTGATGTTGGGAGGTCAAACGGCAGGTATGACCATTCCAATGAAGCGGGATAGATTGCAGGTGGAATAATGAAATATTTGAATTTTTCTTCTTTATTGGTATTTTGAGGGTAACCAATAGTTCGTTGTCGGATTTTCTGCAGGATGTTAGTTTCAAGTTTCGAATATTATCGTTGTCTTTTGTTGATATGGTGAAGTTTCTCTTGTTTATTTTCTTTTCGAGTTCTTGAAGTCGATTGTTTAGGTCTTCTTTTGAAATGACGTGATGAGAAAGTTGTTGATTGTAGCATCTCATGTCGATTTCATTGTAGTTGTTAGATAGAGTCATCATATACATGAAAATAGTAGTCCTCAGTTGTGTTTTCAGTACATCGGTTGTAGTATTCCCTTTCTGGAACTTATTCTGTTGGGTAAATGATTCTTGCCAAAGAATAAGGTCATGCTTCATGTTGTTCAATACTTTCTTCACGTTCTCTGCCATGCCGTTCATCTTGCGTGTGTTGTCTATCAATTCGACATGTTCAGCGTGAACGAAGTCTTGAAGATTACTGAGATGAGAAGTGATGTCGGTTTCGGTTTTCACGTATGCGCCCAATTCTTCGTCGGTAGCTACTCCGCAACACCAGTTTAGGACCGCCCCGATCGTATCGATAGAGCGTTCGCGGCGTGGTAGTCGATTTTCGCTCTCAGCTGGAGTGTTGTCGTCATCGCTGCCAATGTAAATGCCGTCTTGTAGTTGTAGAAGTTGCAGCTCCGTTCGATGAATCTGATCAAATACTGCACACTCCGATGAGGAAGGGAAAGGACATGAGTCAATTTTTAAAGGAGTACTCAGAAGGTTCCTCATAACAAATAAAGGATTTGACCTAGGAATACTGAATGTTATTGGAACTGTGGACTCGTAAAATACTACATTGTGAATTTCTTTAAATAGAGCTCCGTGAAAAAGAGAAATTTCTTGAGACAATACCGTACAACATATTTCTACAAATGCTAAGGAACAAAGTATTATGGTATTCATTTTAAAAATATTATATCAGTTAGTACTCTATATTAATCTATCAATGAACAGTTCGTATAAGATATCAATTTCATAAACAATAATTACTAGTAAAATCCCCAAAAACCCTACAAATAGATTATGTAAATGGTCAAATTAATAGCTATTTCTTATATTCCAATCGTAATCACTTACTGGAATTGATTATTTCATTAACATCAATACAGATAATATTGTTATTAAAATATACGTTTTCACATAAATAATCTTATAAATAAATAAATAAATTATATCAAGAATCATCCGTTTCTGAAAAAGAGAAACATTTTATTACATACGAGTCAAGAAAATAATATTCAAGCATAAATCGTATTTGATGATTTTCAAATAGCATTCATTCATAAACAAAAACGTGAGAACAATTCACATCTTTTAATAATGAATCATCGTTAGAATGTCTAGTAAAATTGTCTATCAGAGCTCAATTATATTTCATTGTTTCATCGAAGTAGAAATCCAATCAATTAATTGATTGATTGAAAACTGCATACTATTGTGATTTGAGAATCATCTCGATATTTAGTCGTGAGAAAATGGATTTGATCGCTTCACAAGTCAATACTGATCTCGCAAACAAAATTCTCTAAAAATTCAGTTGTAAGCATGATATTGTTTTTCAATGATTTGGAAAATAAATAAATTACATGAATGTTTCATCTCGATTTCTTCTCATCAATTGTCTTTTAAATTAATGAAAGGCAAAGATTTAGGATGAGCGAGGTATAATTGCTAGCATAAAGAAAAGTGCTGGAATAAAGAATACAGTTAGACAATAGAACAATAAACACTTAATTGATGGGATCTCGTATGAAATATTTTTTCAATTTATCTACATGAAAAGCTACATTTTTATAAGTACCTCGTAGCGGAAAAAATATCTCATAGACTTCATCTGTTACTTTCTTTACTACTTCATATGGGCCTGAATATTTTTTGACTAATTTCCTAGACTGTCCTTGTCTTACATCAGGATCGTGGACCATAACTAAATCTCCTGGTTGAAAAATGCAATCTGTTCTATTCCTATCGTAATAGTATTTCTGTTTTTCTTGTGCATCTGATAAGATTGATGGTATCTGTTCTCGCACTTCTTTAAGATTTGCTAATCTCGCGTCTAAATGATAAGTGACGTCGTCATTTTCGGAAAGATTTTCAAATCTAAAGGAGTAGTGGCTTCAAAACCGTGCAATAAGAAAAAAGGTGTATATTTCAAAGAGCATTGTTTCGAAGTCTGTATCACTATGATTAGGGTTTCGTATTGCATCATATATTTTTGTTATACTCTCATCATTTTTCTGTAAAGTCTTTATGTCTATTTCTTCTATTTCGAATATATTGTAGTTTTCGTCCTTTGTGAGATCAGTTATATCCTTCTCTAGTGGATATCTACTCAGGGCATCAGGTACGTGCATTTGGGCTCCTGGTTTATATTTCAAATCGAACGTGAACTCCGTTAATTTCATAAGTAACTTACTGACTCGAATACTGGGGTTTTTCCAAGTTTTATAGTATTGCAAACTAGCATGATCTGTGTAGATTGTAAATAATCGGCCAATTAAGTATTGTCTGAAATAATTTACACAATACACTATTGATAGAAGTTCAATCTCTCCTACTGCCCAATTTTCTTCATGTTTTGTCAGTTTTCTGGATACAAAAGCTACTGGATGTAATTTTCCATTGTCATCTGGCTGCGAGATAATGCCCCCTATTCCAACTCGAGAAGCATCTGTGTGTACCACTACCTCCTTATCATTATTAAAATGATGAAGTACGGGTTGTGATAAAAGTTTGCTTTTTATTTCCGAGAATGCGTTCTGCTGATCTTCTTCCCAAGTGATTGGTTTATTCTCGTTATTTTTAGATATCAGATTTGTTAAGGGTCTTGCAATTATAGCGTAGTTTTGAATGAATTTTCGGTAAAATCCACTAAGACCAAGAAATGCTCTGACATCTTTGACAGTTTTGGGTATAGGGTATTTTTCGATAGCTTCCAAGGTTTCGGAAGCGGGTTGTATCCCTTCCTTTGAGACAGTGTGTCCAAGTACTTTAATTTTTCGGTAGAAGAAGTGACATTTAGATGTATTCAATTTTAGTCCTACGTCTTGCAATCTTTTCAAGGTTTTCTCGAGCTGTTGATATTGCTTATCAAATGATTCTCCATAGCTAATGATATCGTCCAAGTAAATCAAAACTCCTCTATACAAATAATCATTGAATACTTGGTTGATTGCTCGTTGGAAAGCATTTGGAGATGTTCTAAGACCAAAAGGTAGTCTTTTGAACGTGTACCCTTTATGAGTTGCAAATGCTACATATTTTCGACAATCTTCGTGTAATGGCTGTTGGAAAAATGCTTGTCTGATATCTAGGGTGGAAAAGTAATCCGAATTGTCAAGAGAATCAAAAATTGTTTGAAGAAGGGGAAGGGGATATCTATCCGGTAATATTTTCTCGTTCAACATTTTATAGTCTACAACCAATCTGAATCCACCGTCTTTTTTAGTAACTAAAAATGCGGGAGAAGCATAATGACTCTGGGTTTCACAAACTATTCCTGCTTTTATCAATAACTCTACTTGTCTGTCTATTTCTGTTCTTTGAGCGATAGGTAATCTGTACGGTGACTTAGCAATGGGTGTGTAATCTGTAAGTTTGAACTTGTATTCGGGTAATTTCGCTTCCTCGAAATCAATTTCGTTTGTTGAAAATAGGTGTTTGTATTTATTGATGAGTCTTTTCGCTTTGGAATTTTGCTCTGGTGTAAGATCTTTATTAATATCTATTTCACAACCCCCTCCATCGAATAGAACAGAGTCTACTAATGAAACAGATTCGTCGTAATTACAAACTTCTCCTTCAATTTCACCAATAATAGTTTCATGCAACAATCTTATATCTTGCCTTCCTAGATTCAAAATTCTAATTTCACTCATGTTTGTTTCAAAATCATCCTCATTCCAAAGCACATGCAATTTTTTATTATGTAATAACGATTCATTTGGAGTAAAATGGGATACTTTGAGCAATTTTTGTGTTAGATTGACTTTGACATTCACGTCTTTTTGAGCGGGGATTATTGTTTCAAGAGCACATTTGACGAAATTTACGGGATTGGGTATGCAGACTTCTTTTGTAATATTTGTTTCAGAATCGTTGTGTAATCTATTTAATGTACAAATCCACTCTTTATCCATGTCTAATTCGACTATTTTACCATTATCGGTCATTGAAATGATGTTATTCTCATAATCTAATTTCATTTTATATTTTGAGAAGAAGGAATTTCCAACAATAATATCAGCCTGTAAGTCTTCAGAAATTACTAAATTTACTTCGAGTTTCCTGTCATGTATTTGAATTTCACTCGAGATCATTCCTGTGATCGGCATTAATGAACCATTAGCTACCGATAAAGCAATACTACTATTTTTCAAATGTTTTAGATCATCGCTACTTAAAAGATTTTTTTGAACTATGTTTACGTTCGTACCGGTGTCAATGGTAATTGATACATCTTTTCCTTTGAATTTTCCATTAATAGTAAGTACTGGGACTTGAATTCTTCTCTCTTTAGTCAATGATCCATTCATTCCAAGTTCGTGCTGAGCATGCATTTCGGAAGACAATAGCTGTTTGAAGTTGGTTTCACTTTCTATTTCGTTAGAGCAATTAATTTCACTTTCATTTGAGTATAACTGATTATTATTGGCATTGAGAAAAAACTGCCTGACAATTCTATCGCTTTGGATTGTTCATCTTTCATTGATACAGAAGATATTATATTACATGTGATTTCTTCTTTATCAATTGAATTTGGAGAATAATTATCAAATGGAAATTCAGCGCTTTGTTTTTCAAATCCGGATCCCAAGTTCATATCCGATTCGTCTAGGCTCGGGATCCTGTATTCGAGTTTTTTGATAAGAAAAAACAATCGTCTTTCCAGTGATTATTCCTCTTACAGTATGTACAGAATCTAGTCCTATTAGGGTTGATTGGTGTCCTGTAATTGACTGATGTTGATTGTGTGTAATTATTGTTTGTATAAGGTTGTCTTTGGAAATTGTTCTGATTTGTTTCGTGTGGGAAGACGTTTCCGCTCCTATTTCCAAACTGTCTATTAGGATTAGGATTATGTGATTGTGTGTTTCTGTCGCGATCATTGTAATTATTATTGTTTGAATAAGGTTGTCTTTGGAAGTTGTTCTGATTTGTTTCGTGTGGGGAAAAGTTTCCGCTCCTATTTCCAAACTGTCTATTAGGATTGGGATTTTGTGATTGACCTACATTTCTACTCAAATTTTTCACCACAATACTCAGATCGTTCAATTTCTTCTCTAAAGTATCTACTACATTTATTTTTTGGACAGGCTGTTCGATTGAAGCATTATGCATTCCTAACTTTTTGTCTAGAAGGAAGCGAGATCTTTCATATTTGGCGAGATTTTTCTCTAAATCTTCAACTGATGCATTGTCCATGAAAGCAACATGTTGCAATGCTCCTACGTCTAAGCCTCTCAAAACATATCCTACTATTCTTTTCTCTGACATTTGAGGCTCAAGAATGTGACAAAGTTTTATTATATCTGCTGTGTATTCTGTGTATGTTTCTGTTGGTAATTTGTTTCTGTTTTCGAGTTTTTGTCTGGTTGTCTCTTCATGAACAGGGTCTACAAGTTTACTTTTTAAGTGGCCTACTGCATCAAGAAATGTCGCGTTTTCATTTTTATCCGAAAATATGTCGAAAATTGCCAATGCTGTTTTCTTGAGGTAGAGGGGTAAATACAAGATTTTATCATCCTCATCCCACTTATTTATTTTTGCTGCCCTATTGAAGGTTTTCAACCACTCGTTGAAGTCTTCACTCTTTGTACCCCCATAGCTTTCGGGTTTCGCAAAGGGTCTTTTATCATTCCCTGCCATATTATTTTCTGGAATTAGGATATTTGCTAAGTTATCGGGAGCTACTGTGTCGTAGATGTGTTCTTGATTTCTGCCTAGCTTGCCTACTATTCGCTCGTAATCGGCTAACATAGGGAAGATAATACGATCGCGTTGAGACAGGGACCCTAACTTAAGTAATCGACTTAGAGCATCTCTAGCTCCTGAATCGTGGTCCACATAAATACAAACTTTTTTTGCCAAGTCAACAGCGAATCTCAAGTATTCAATATTAACAGATTGAGGGATGTGAATACCTAACTGTTTGCCTAGCTCTAATAATTCTGATTTATCCAGAGATTTTACTTTTAAATCAATAGGTAAACGTAATAATGAAACCTCGAATTCACTAGGTGATTGTTCAGAGTCACTAGAACTAGAGCTACTCATCTCAATATAACAATAATAACAATTATCATATTTACCCTGTACGTTGAGAGAATAGAGGACATAATTATACGAGATCAAACACAGAATATAATAATTATGATAATGACCTGAAATGAAAATGTCAATAGATAATTTGAAGGCTAATCTTGTCAATTAATAAACTCTTTCTCATGAGAACGACGCCCAACACCATGTAATGGGGTATTTAAAATAGTAATATATTGGGGTTATATTATGTATGGTATTGTGATGGTATTATAAGGTTGTGAGAACAACCCTAGACATTATGGTAACAATTTATAATAGGGGAATCGCTTGGCTTGCGAGAGGTTAAATTGATCTAACTCTATAACTCATGAGAAAGGAACTATATTTTAAAATAATAAACAAAACAGTTATATTTTGGAGAACTAAGTAATCGATTTAATCAATTGTAACTCAAAATGAAACTGGAAACTTAAATAAAAATAATATTGAGAAAACTTTTTAAACAAACAATAGAATAATTACAGGATTTGCCTTCAATAAAAAAGATGAATAATATATAATAATAAAATTGATAATATTAGCTCACTGAACTCACTGAACCAGGAAAATGGTGTCTCGGAAAAGAAGGGTAGAGCCGGGCCCGATTATCTGCAGTAGATAGCTCCAGGTCCCGTCCTCGTAACCGACTGCCTGAGCCTCTCATTTTTTTCATAATTTTACTTGTCATGAATTTTCACCGTCGTCAGCAATTTATCTATTCATTGTGAAAATTCATGACAAATAATAAAAATTATGTAGTTCTATTACAATAGCTTTCCATTATCATATGATTATATACTACGTACCAAGATAATAATACTCCTGCCTCACAAAGGGACAGGCAAAGGTTTTAAGAAGTTTTTGAACACCTGAGAAGTTTATACATAAATATTTTTAATTTTTAAAAGTTCTAGTTTTCCAAAAAAATATTGAACTATGAAAAGATGAATCCAAATATGAAATCATAAATCATCTCCACTCATCACCCAATAAAATAGGAGGAAAAGGAATGTTGTACAGTAAAATTCACTGAATTTCAATTGTCATTCAACAATCCAATTTATCAGGTTCAAATCGTTGAATATCACTTTAAATTCCCAGCAACTATTGACTATTTCTTTTTACAATCAGAAAAATCTATTATGAACATACAGTATAAACATTGTGCTAATCTGAATCGATCTATGGTAATAATAGGAATTGAAAGAATAGAAAATGTCATGGCATTCCAAGTAGTGATGTCTGTGCATTAGAACTGCTGAGTTGATAATGCATACTGAAAAAAAGTCATGAATAGCTCAGACCAGCCTGGCCTGTGATGAACCTGTATAAACAATTCATAGAATTCTTAGAATTCATAGGAACGGTAAAAAAATCAATTTTACGAAAATCGATGTACATGTAACTGGATTTAGAAGATCAATACGATAATGTTCTCTATCACAATTTGATCATAGAAATGTTTAAGTGAAAACGTTGGGCGCAAACCTTCTGCCATGAGGAGACAAATAAATTTATGAAAAGCTTGATAGCTTGAATAGTGATACATAAGACATAATAGTAAGACATAATATGTCTAAGACTAATTTTTAATGTTTCTTCAATCAGCAGGATTTTTGGTTTTTCAAAGTTATCTTACTCCCTTATTTTGGGGTATTTTCAGAAATCAAGATAAATAACCTACCAAATTTCCTACACGAATACAGTGTAAGTTGTATTATAATAGCTACAGTACTTACGTACTGTATAGTACAGTACCTGTTCGTTTTTACCATATAATTATATGATAATAAAAAGCTTTATTAAAAACAGCCATAGCTTCCTTGTTTTCGGATATTTTCGAAAACGGGACTTACGAATTTGGGGTCGCTGAATCCAAATCCGAAATCAGAAATCTTCTATCTATATTTTTGAGGAAGTTAGACTTTGAGAAAAAAGTGATGAGTCATTCTTTTCGCAAACGGCGGCGTAGTTGTTAGATCTTGCCTCTTTGCCTCGAGGGGAAAAGACGTGACAAAACGAGGTTCCTGGATAGGAGTCACCATGTGAAAGACACGATTTGACTCAATGTACTTCGACAAAAAAACGTGAACACTGTTCAGTGTTCAAGTTGCAAGTCTCCTATCGTGTGAAAGAGGCCATACAGTATGGAAACTTGGCTATAGTGACACAGAATAGGTACAGAATGGAAACTTGTAATCAATCGCCTATCTAACCAATGCTTTTTACATGACGCCAATACTAAACACTTCACGTGACCTTGGGAAGTTCCAATCCTGGTCTTCTGATTGGCTCGTGGCGGTGAATGAGATTAATTGATCCAGATCATTAAAGTGATCGGAACCTACCATCAATACTATTACAATGCGGCGCTTCCTAACAAGATGGCGGATTTTAGCGCCAGGGTAATAGCCAAGTTTCCATACTGTATGTATACTGTGATAGTGAGGTCCACATTATGACAGTATTTGATCAACTTTGGTTTTGCTATCCTTGTCCATCATTTGACAAAGCCGGTGGTACTATCCTTTTCTAGGTCCACAATGATGCCAATTATGTTTTTGTTAGTGTAGAAATATAATTAATTAATGCAGAGAATCGGCATAGCTATTCTTCTATCTTTATCCACTGCCATTATAACATGGACCTCACTATAGTACCAAGGCGCAAAAATCCGCCATCTTGTTAGGAAGTTCTGCATTGTAATAGTATTAATGGGAGGTTCCGATCACTTTACTGATCAGGATCAATCGATCTCGTTCACTGCCGCGAGCCAATCAGAAGACCAGAATTGGAACTTCCTAAGGTCACATGACGAGTCTAGTATTTGTGCCATGTAAAAAGCATTGGTTAGATAGGCGTTTGATGGACAGTTTCTATTCTGTACCTATTTTGTGCTTCAGCCCTGCCCCAGTATTTACCCCAGTATATACTTGGCTAGTACCATAGAATAGGTACAGAATGGAAACTGTCACAGCCTACTATAGACAGGAGATTGGAACATGTTCAATATGGCAACATGTGATTCAGGCTGACCATGCTTTATATGATATGCTTAGATTCATTACACCAGGGGTCTCCAACCTTTTTTATCCAAGGGCCACATTGTTAATTCTTGGGAGGCTTAGAGGGCCAATAACAAGGATGTACGTGGAATTTGACTTGTGGGGACACACACAACGGGGGATATGGGGGGTGTACACTTATTATATAATATGAGGAGTTTTAAGTATGTTTAAGTAGGAAGAAACGAACCAATTAATTTAATTTTAATACAAAGTCCAATTTATTGAGTGTAAAAAGCTCATAAGAAAACTTGACAATGCATGAATTTATAAAAAGCTACCATGCTAAAAGAGAATACTCATTTTTAGTGAGAAT